>NC_085019.1:5737511-5837903 GCF_963692335.1 Osmerus eperlanus
GGTGTATTTTCAACCATCAGTGGGAAGTGCTGATTCTTTGTGCTATTTACATAGACTGCATTGTGCGTGTGTGAGAGAATGAACATATGTTGTATTAGTGTGGTATTAGGTACATTTGTCTAGGTTCATACTTTCGCTTTAACTGTGCAGTCTATCCCCAATGCCATATTGTAAATGGAACACTGCCATTCCAGATGCTGTTTTTAGTTGGATCCAAATTAGACAGGAGCTCCAGATGTCCTTGGCTGATTTAGTTTCCATGATGGGAGGTGGAGAGAGGGGGAAGAACCGTAGAGGAATGGGGAGACAGCATGGAGGAGGCATGATAGGAGAGAGAGGAGAGGAGTGAAGTAGAGGACTGCTTGGTGGGAGAGAGTGCTGTGCAGAACAGGGGAGTGAGGGCAGAATGATATGAGTGGACTGAACCTGATTTAACCCTTGTGTTATCTTCGGGTCATTCTGACCCATCAGTCATTGTGACCCACCGTCGTATTGCGACAACTTTACCGCCTACAAAAACAAAGTGAAGCATTTTCTTTTAACCGTTGGGCTGTCTCAGACCCCCCACATTGCGAAGGTTAAAAGAAAATTATTTTTATTTGTTTTTGTATTGGGTAAAATTGGGTAAACACAACGATGGTTCGTTATGAACCTTTGGGTCATGTGACCCGAAAGCAGCACGAGGGTTAAGGGAATATACAGTATGGTGGAAGTATGGCAAAGACCCCCTTTCCCCCCCCTCCCCAGCCCAACCCCCACCCCCAATAAAAAAAAAGAGATGAATCTTGAAATGAGATGGTCAAGAAGGAAAGGGTTGAGAAAGGTAGATGAAGTTAGATGAGTAATGAGGCTATCCATATCTAACATCAGCTCCCTCGTTGTTATGAAATGGTACACCCAGGCGTGTGTGTTTATGCTGCTGTGTGTTGTGGCTACTAATGCCACTGTAATGTATTTGTATTGAATAACCATATTTACTTTATGGAAACCAATCCGTGTCTCGATTAGGGGGGTTGTTCCTGGAAGCCTCTCCCTGAGGCTGGTCCAGTGGCGCATGAACATTAGAACTTTAAAGCTCACATTAACAGTCTCTCCGGATCCCTAAGTGCCATAATGGAAGGGTTAAGTGCTCACATTTTGGGAGAGACTGCACAGGTTATGTGTTCATCATTAAGTTGAATAGGCTCTTGGAGAAACCGTTTAATGTAGGGACAAAATGTCAAATCAATTATACGGCTATAGGTACTGGTCGGTATTAGAGTACAAATATAACTATACTCATGTGAAGGTTAGCTTAATGCAAGTATGATTGTCGGCGTCATCATATTGTCCATATGCTTATTTTTTTCTTTTTGACATGTTGTGGAAATAAAACATTTTTAAGGTCATTCACACTTTAAACAAAGACTCTCATTCCACAGTGAAAAACACAGGATTTATTACCTAATTTCCTTGTTGAATGGAAGTGTTATTACCATACTGACTCTGTCTTAGGATGGAGACATCCTGGCCTCCAGTTTCCCTGTAGACACTCAGGTCGCCTACATTCTCAGCCTGGGAGTGGTCAAGGAATTCAGAAAACATGGGATAGGTATGGAAAAACTCTGTCACACATCCACACACTGTTCATCAATATAGTCTCATCTTTTACATATATTTGACTCAGTACACCTCTCTCTCTTTATCTCTTCCCCTCCCTCTCTCATCCCCTCTCTGCTCCCCAGGCTCCCTACTGCTGGACAGTTTGAAGGAGCACATTTCCACCATGGCTCAGGATCACTGTAAGGCCATCTACTTACATGTGCTGACCACCAACAACACTGCCATCCATTTCTATGAAAACAGGGACTTTCGGCAACACCACTACCTACCCTACTACTACTCCATACGCGGCGTGCTCAAAGATGGATTCACATATGTGCTCTATATAAATGGAGGACATCCGCCCTGGACTATATTATATCCTTTTAGTCTGTCTGTGTGTGTGTGTGTGTGTGTGTGTTGTGGCAACTGTGGCAACCACTGAGTCAGTCCGGGGTATTCCACACTTAATTGAGCAAACAAAACACAGCCCACAGGTGAAGGTAAGCCCTATCATGTGTTTATTACAGTCTAAAGTAGTCCAACCGCTTCCTCCTTTGGAGGAATGGTTTGGCTCCGCCCAGCAGCTCCACAGTTTTACAGGGTCTGACGGCAAACAGAAAAACAGATGTTAGGGGACTCAAAGTTTAGATGCCGGAGGGCCGGCTGTCACCTACTGTAGTTTCCCACGACCAGGGGATGTCGACCTCCCCCAATACTGTGAGCTGGCTTTTGAAGGGTGAGCTGTGCCGATTAAGCAGCAAGCGGTTGGTGCGCTCCTCTCCCGCTGTCCGGGCAGCGGGATCAGGTAATACCAGCTAGTAATCCGAAGGTTGCTGGTTCGATTCCCGGCTGTGCAAACTGACGTTGTGTCCTTGGGCAAGGCACTTCACCCTACTTGCCTCGGGGAGAATGTCCCTGTACTTACTGTAAGTCGCTCTGGTTAAGAGCGTCTGCTAAATGACTAAATGTAAATGTGATGTTTGCATGACCCGTGTTCAAAGTAAGATTGGCTCGACCCAGTGTACTGACTGTCCGCTATGTCAGCTGTGTGGTCCTTGACTCTGTCCCACTGACTACATCCAGCACATTGGTTCAGCCCTGGCCAGCCTGAGCCCTTGCTCTATTCCCCAGAGGCTGTACCGCCAGGCCCAGTCCCTGCTGCGCAGCCTGCTGCCCTGGTCCAACATCGCCTCCAAGACCGGCATACAGTACAGCAGAACCATGTGACACACCAGGTGAGAGCGGATGCGTGTGGGAGGGAAGGTGTGTGCCTGTGTTTGTGTGCGCTGGAGTGTGTCTGCGATGTGACGCCCACGCACTTGTGCGTGCTTTTGGTTGATCTAATCTTGTTTGCCTCAAGGATTATTTTACTCACTGTTGAGAGGGATTTGTTTGAGTGTACTCTGTAGGAGGCGTGTGTGTGTGTTTGTGTGTGTGCGAGCGTGTTTGTGTTTCTCAGTCTGTCTTGATTGGTTAGTCTATTATTAAGTAGGTATCTAACTCTCTCCTCCTTCTGTTTCAGGCATGCAGTGCAGTATGATGTTTCACACTAGTCTTCCCCTGTGCACACAGGACCACCATCACTCACTCTTATCCCTGCAAAGACTAAGGGTTCAAACCCTGCCTCTCTTCCTACCCTGTTCAACCACCAACTATGTATTATAGCTGTACATTTCATATATACTCTTAATATAAATCCACACATATATATATATATATATGTGTGTAAAAGCTGTCAGTAGTTGGCCCCTTTGCCCTTCTGTGTAGACTAAAATGTCTACCAGGGTTTAAGTCAATTCCATTTCCACTCACCAAGCTAAAATTGGAAAGAGCTGTTTGTCAAAAGTCTTATTATAAAAGTCTAAGTTAAATGGGGAGCTTATGTTTATTCCAGTTTATGCTCTGAAATGAAATGGAATTGACCCCAACCCTGCAGTCTATTTCATGTCTGTAATTTTGCTGCTAATGTAGAGAACCAGAGTTTGGTTTGTCCAGATTTTTAATATAGTTGAGATTAGATTTTTATGTATGCCTGTTTATAATAGAATTTCAAAAAGATAATGGTAGGTGATGTCCCATTACTAGATGAATGCCCTGTGTGTATGTGGGTGCATGTGTGTTTGTGTGTGTGTGTGTGTGTTATAAAGATTGTGAGTGTGTATGCACATGAAAAGTATGACTGTTTTTTAAAGGTGTCTCTAAACACTGGTCTGTGGTCAACCTGGTCTCCAGTCTAATTGTGGGGCAGGTTAAAGTCTAAGGGGATAGGCTGCTCCTGGATCTGTGTTCTGTGGCAGCTTTCACCCCTTTCATCCTCAACCATCATCCCTGTGAGATTGTTTTATAATGCAACCCACAGCCTTGGTTCTGATACATGCCATTATTGTTTCTACAATTCACAGCTCTGTGGAGTAAATGTAATGTTTCTGAATGGAATTGGGAAGTGTTCTTGGAATAATGAATGTAAAATTGAAGCAGTGAGGTAAATGCCGGAAGGTCTCTTAGTCCGTCTCTCTTGTCAGTCCATACTGTCTATTCTGTGCCTGTTTGTGAAGACTTGCAGGGTGTTTGTCCCAGACCCAGTACCTACACACCTGATCCAAATGTTTATACTGCTACATTTGATTGGTTAGTGGAATCAAATAATCAAGGGCTTAATGATTGTGAATAGGAAGGCCCACGATCAGGTATGGTAGGGCTGTGTCAGCGTAACAATTTGAATACCCTCCATGTTACCAGAATCCCAACTGAAGAACACTAAATAACAATAACTTCTGAACTAATAATAGTTCAGAAGGTGATCATGGATTGATTGGTTATTGTAACTTATGCATCTGGTAGGATTACTGTAGGTAAAGAGAAGTATTCCTATGGTTGTCTTAAGGTTGAGGGCAAAGTCTGCAATGAGTGTGGTTTAGAAAACGCCCTAATTTAAATACAGCCAAATATGGGCCAACTGCTGTGCATTAACTGGCATTTAAATGTGTCATTTGAGAGGTACACATTGTGTTCACTTGGATGTAGGTAATGTACATGAAAATACTATGTAATTTTCTCAGTGGGTCATGATATGAGGGGATTTTAAAGTAATGTTTGTGATTATACCTTTTCAACTGTTTCCTTTACATGATTTTTTTTGTTTTCTAACTGCTGTCTTTTAGTAAGTAAGACGAAGTAAGACGAGGATAGGACACTGCATGAAACACCGGATTTTCAGCCCTGTGAAAGCCTGACACCTTCACTAAATACCAACAGTTACAGCTTGTGAAGTCCTGTGAAAGCCTGCCACCTTCACCAAATCCAAACAGTTACAGTCTGTGAAGTCCGCGTTCGCCTGTGCCATAAATTGTCGAGAACGAATCACTGGAGGTGGCAAAGGTGTGAATCTAACTATGAAGGCCGGAGTCTGTGTGTGTCTGTGACTCGATTATCTTGAGAACCGGGTATCGTGTGAAATTGAATCCCGCCAGGTGTATTGCTCTGGACCCAAGGACGAGCAGTGTCGACCTTGAAGTTGTTTGAATGAGCAGTTCATGACAAATAAATATAACCATGTTTGCCTCCATGTTGAGCTCCATTAAGCGATGGAGCCATGAATCTTGTGAGAAACACAGAAATGCATTCACTGCCAACTGACACTATTGCACCAATGGGCACTGCTCTTGGGACTCTTAGAATCTGAAAAGCAGTGAAATCACCTGGATATAACTTGCCTTATTGGATTAAATCACAGACTTTTAAAAAGAAAAATCATTAATGATTGGTTGGTAGGTCTGTTGCTGTTGGTCACACTGGGCCATTATAATTCAGGCTTGGGTAAATCCGTCCCTTAACCCTTGTGTTATCTTCGGGTCGTTCTGACCCATCAGTCATTGTGACCCACCGTCGTATTGCGACAACTTTACCGCATACAAAAACAAAGTGAAGCATTTTCTTTTAACCGTTGGGCTGTCTCAGACCCCCCACATTGCGAAGGTTAAAAGAAAATTATTTTTATTTGTTTTTGTATTGGGTAAAATTGGGTAAACACAACGATGGTTCGTTATGAACCTTTGGGTCATGTGACCCGAAGGCAGCACGAGGGTTAAATATAGGCTATTTTTGCTGCCAATTAGTTATTTACGCTATTTGGTGGTATTCTGTCCGAATATGCTCCAATCTGCAGATGTGTTGACACAACACATCTCGGGTAATGTAACTGAAAATGGCCAATCCTAATGTGGCCTATTAATATGCCCTCTTCCATCTATGTTTATTCTGGACTGAACTGTTAATTACTGGCTGCAGCCTGAGCCGCAATGTCCGGTTGGCTGTACCGGTGTGTTGTACCGAAATCGGTGACATCTCGAAAGGTGTGACCAGGGGTCGCTGTTCTAATGGCTTGTCATATTGTTCAGCAAATGTTCGAGCCCTAACCCTTATAACCCTAACATTGGCAAGCCATTAGGACAGCACCTGAAGTTCCTGTGTGCTGTCTCAGTAGGTCCCAGAGACCCAATGTCACCCCAAAGCCAGATGAGTCCTACAAAAGCCTGAACCACTTAATTTACGTCACTTTGATTGTTTGTGGGAGAGGCTGCAGGGGTTCAAATGGTTGGCTGTAAATAGGAATGGGACAGACACATTACGTTCATTTTCTACGGGAATTCATACTTTTTTTCGCAAAGGTCGCTTTAGGAGTGTGTAGACAGGATAGGCTAAATCAATTAATTTTTGTTCTAATCCCTTGTTAAAGTATTGAAATGTAAACGACTACATGTTTGTTGTTTAAATTTGTCACTAAAGTCAACTCATTGGGAAGTCTTTCAAAAAACGTAATTTTGATACATTCTCGTAATTATCTACGAACTACTAATATATTTATTGAAAAATGTATTGTCGCGCTCTTTTAACAGCCTACGCAAAGTGTTTGTGTATCAGATTGAGGTAAACAATATTCTATATTTTTATAGGATAGCTTGTTGGGGCGACTTTGAATTCATTTAGCTTTGTCATTAATGCACAAACATGTGCGTCCTGCATCTTGATTGATATAATTAACTTTTGAATATTTTGTTTAACTTGATCAATTGACGTTAGTTTGTCTGAGGGGACCACATTTTCTGAAGACTGCTCTTTCTGGAGAGTTACGGTAAAGAGGACCAATAAACCTAGGCTACTATATGATGTCAGCACTCTAAAGAGAACCCCCATATTGGCGCTCGCAGAAGAAGTCAGAAACACGTTTTTGATTGTTCTGGTCATCGCACATCATTTTCTGTCTGTTTACTGGTCCTGAAAACAATTATTTAAGAAGTAGTAGCAGTTTGTCCTCAAATTCAAAACTCGAATCGAAGGAAATTTGCCTCTGCAAAGTTCGGAAAAGGTGAGTGATGCGGGGCACTTAAGCTTTTACAAACACCAGTTGCGAGGTAAAAACAATGCAAAGGGGATGATTGTACTCAGTGTGTATCCTACAGTTAATTATTATACATATGAGGTTTTGTTTACGGTTGTTTTTGACTGAAAAGGGGAGGACTTGATTGAAACAATGAGTTCCCCTAGTTACTGTAGTATTTTCGTTCTTCGGCTCTTATTATTCAGGTCCTATTGTTTGAGCTTCATAGTCTTATTATTGAACAAGAAATGGCTTTTGAAAGCTCTGGTACACTTTCAATGCAGATACACTATCTCAACAGCATTCTCAACCTATGCCTCTCGTTGCATACCCAGATGCCTAGTTAGACTAGTTTCAGTGGGTTGTTAATCTATCTCTGTTCTAATTATAACATGGCATCTTGATATTCCAGTATTGACTAAACAGTGGAATAGACAGAAATATCTTGAAGGAAATAAACTTTGGCGGTTGTAAGATTGGAATCGGCATCTGAGCTGTTATTGGTTTACTCAGAAAACATGATCTGATGCCCTGGGTGTGTGCGTGGTGGCCAGGAGAATGAGTAAGCTATGTCGACTCGTTCATCCATGTCTGCATCTGTGGATCAAAAGCTTTGTGTGAGAGGCTATTATCAGAGGGCTACCTTTGACACACATACAAGGGACAGGATATAGTTGTTCTTGATAGGCACATTTTCTAAAATGGACTCTGTTGTATTGTGATTAAAACATCCAGGATTGCAAATCAACTGGTGCACTGGCATCCTCTGCTCAGCTACAGTCAGGGTTAGTAATCAGGCAATCGGTGGGGTGACCATCCCCACCCATTATTGTTCCTGCCAGTATAACAATGGTGGTCAAGACTTGTTTTGCATGTTATGCCTGCATCACACGAGGGCCCTCCTAGCTTGGATAGATTCCAAACACAAATCGAAAGAAAGTTGATTGTCTAAATGTTAATAGTTTGAATTTAAATTAGAATCCGATAGTAAGGAAATGCACAAGGTTATACTCATGTATGGATAACTCCAGATAATGGTTGCTGTATTGCCTCAGATTTATGGCCTTAAAGTGTGCAGATTTCAAGGCCTTGCTCTGAGGGCTTGTACTATTGTTGTGCAACCAGATCAGTTTTATGGTCCTTGCAGTGTACTGGCAGAAGTCAGTGAGGGAGGGAGAAAGGCTGGCATGTAGGGAGGGAAGGGTTGAATAATATGAACAAATGGGATACATACTGTGATAAGGGGTCACTGTTAACACTGGGGATAGGGATATTATGGCAATTTTTCAACGGTCGATTTGGTATCTTTTGGATGTTTGCGCAGGGCTTGTTGGTTCATGTGAGACAAGTGCAAAGGGGGGAAATTCCATCTTATCGTGGCTGCATGAGGTCAGGGGAGGGAAGTACGTCTGGGTGAACTGCTACCATGGAAAATATGTAGTGGCTATCTTAACTACATGTCTGCTTTCACATACCTTCTGCTGCTCAGTTGACCAATAGGCTTGTAGAAAGTGTCCTAAACTACAACATTCTATTTGCCTTTATACTTTTTCTTTCTTTTTTTCTTTCTTTAAAACAACAAACATTGGTTTCTCAGACAGCAATTCATATGAATTGTGCTTGAGCTTAAATATCATGGCATTGGTACTTTCTGGAAGAACATTTACAGGTGGGCAGGGGTATCATGGAATTTGATCAATCAGGGTAGAAGCTGGGAGCAGGTAGGAGATGCCGCTTTGCTGGCACATGGACCACAATCCTAATATGGTTGTGTTATGGTCTGAATTATAACCTAATTTTAACTTGCATTGCTGACTAACTGATGTGAATGGACCATGTGGGACTAGTTTAGAGATCAGGTAGTTCCACTGACTCAACCACACAGGCAAAGGGGTAAGACAGAGAGGCACAAGCCTGTTCTCTGCTGTGGTTTATGTGGGTGTCAACACAGGATGACATTTAGTTTGAATGGATTTCACACTAATGATTATTCCTGCCATACACGTCACTTGGCTTACAAATCAGTGTTTAGAAGTCAGAAAGGCTTCTTTAACTTGACTGAAAGCAGCCTGTGCATGAATGATCTGTAGCTAAAACTCCACAACCGGAACCAGGGGCAACAGAATGAGTCATATATCTCTAGAAACATATATATATGTCTCTCTATCGAGCTGGGAACACTTGTTGCAGTATGTTGTGGGGGTTTGATGGTGCAGTGTCCTCTAGAGGATGAATAAAGTCTTTCTCTAAACCATGTATGTGTCCATTGGCCCCAGGGTGTAGTTGCCGTAAAGTAGGGTAAATCAGCTTTCTAACCGCACAAGTCTTTTAAAAAGAGCACTCAGTCGTGTTTGAATGTGTATAGGGGGGATGGGCGGATGTGGGGTGGGGGAAGGGTGGGGGAAGGTAGGCATGTGTGTGTCGGGGCGGGGGTGGGTTGGTGTAGATGGCTTCTGGTTGCAGTTCTCGTCTATCTGAAAGTTTTGCATCCAGTCTACCCTCCTCAACACAGAACATCTGAGCTAAAGCATAAACAGACCGGTTCTGTCTCATCACACCTCTCTCCCTTACTGCTTTTAGGGGATAAATATAGCTCAGTAGTAGAACATTTGACTGAAGATCAAGAGGTTGCTAATTCAAATCCCCCCCTGATGTCATTTTGAATCAAAGTGTCTATTAACTGAATACATTATTATTATTCTCTTCCTGTCCTTTGCATATTCTGTCCTTCCTTTGCGCTGTCCTCCCGACCCTCCTTCATCGTCCTGCGTCTCTTTGAAGTTCTCCCTCACAGGGATAGTTGGCATGCTGTAGAATAATTTAACTACGGGTGTTGGGCTATGAAGGAAAAGCGTGTCATATCAGCTTTCCCTCTCTAGATCCTGTTTAGGGATACGCTAAACGGAACCTTTGTCAGTCTGGGAGCTTCTTGACTCTCTCCTGGGTGGTTCCAGAGTAAGGAAGAGCTGGAGGAGGCTGGGAGATTTCCATGCCCTGCACTGACTGAGACAATGGAACACAGGAAGCAGGAAGTGACACCTGGATACCATCGCCAGCTGGATACCATACCGCAACATGTCGTTTTAAATAATGAAACCTCAGTCCCCTTCCTTATAGCACCACCTCCCTTTTAATCTTTCCTGTTTGTCTGTCTGCCCTCCCCCTCCCCCCCCATACAAACACTCTTTCGCCACTCCCTTCTTTTCCATTGATGAAACTCAACTGGCTGCTCAACTCAACCTACACGCGTGCATGTGTGTCTGTATGTCAGTCTGTGTTGATGTGTGGTTGAGCATGCATATGTAGTTCAACTGGAGTGTCTGTAACTGCCAATAAAGTTTCAGTTCCTCACAAGGTCCTTTTGTTCCTGTTCTCTGTAAGCTTGACTGACTTCAACCTGAGTGCCTCAGCCAGGCCTCCATCTCTCACTCGCACTCCCTCTCATTCTCTCTCACTTTTAACTCCTCCCCCCCCCCCCCCCCCTCCCGACTGTTCAGTGCTGCCTCAGCGCACAAGGACAGTCCACTCGGCCACCATCTTTACTGTTTACCAGGCACTGGGAAGAATCAATAATTTAGATGAGAATAATCTTAAATTTAGATTATACTCATAGAAAGGTAATTGATAAGCAGTAGACCTAGAAGACTTTTCTAGTTCAAAACCCAACAACGTATGAGGTGAGAGAACTTCCTGTCTTACCCAGGAGACTTTTTCTCTCCAAGTGTGTGTCAGCATGTTGTCTGGGTTGGATAGTGGTCAAAGAACACTGATGGAAAATTCCACAAGAAACCACAGCTGATCTGCACCAAAGATCCTGCTTGGCAGTGTGTGAGAGAGTGAGAGAGAGAGAGAGGACAATCTGCAAATTTAGTTCACTTGTTTTCTTGTTTTTTCAGTTTTTGCAATCCTGCCAGTCGCACAGGTTCATCCAGACTGCCTTTTTGCTCCCCTCATTCTCCTCTCCATCTTTGTCTCCAAACAAAACAACAAATTGTATCTAACATGGCGTTTTCAATAGCTTTCTGTCTAATGAAAGCTTAATCCAGCCTTTTTGTTCGTCTTTGTGCGTGGACACTGGCACACAGACATTGGTGTAGGGTGAGAGCCTGGGATATTCTAGAATGTACCTGGATCTGACAGCATGGATGTGGTGCCGTTTTATATTCCTAGGTTGTTGGTTCAGGATTCAGGGATGGGTTCTAGTACTCTCTCTCTGAATTGGAGACCTCCATCACAGCCTAGCCTGGTGTAGCAGGCTTCATAGGGAGGTTTCTAGCCTGGTCGAGCAGGCAGGCAGCATTGGCGCAGTCTCCTTCTCTATGGCCGTGGGTTGTTCTTCATCTCGCCCCATGTGTCTACACTCTCCAATTGGATAACAAGATGTTCTTGACTGAGTGTTAAACGCAGCCCTGTAGCAGTGACTGTCTACTCCAGTTCCAGGCGTCCTCTGATGGCATCAGATGGTGTTATTGAGTTAGGACTCCCTGCACATATATAGGGGGCCTGCTGCTTATTTGATTTGTTAACACAGAAACCCCCAAAGTGGGTCTGTAAAGTGGCCCTCGTCGTTCAAAGAGAGGGTTTTCTTTCATGTCATAATTTGATAGCCATAAAACAATGCATTTCAGTCTGGAAAGAGGAGGATGTGTCTGGCTCTTGTGTCTCTTCCTCTCTACCATTCATTATTTTCTCTGTTGTCATGAAATCCGTCTCGTCCCTGTGCCCTGTCTTTTGTAAAGTGTTGAGGTCATTTTAACCTTCTGCTGTAAAACCAGGGCTGAAGCCCACAACTACTGCAGAGACACACTGCCACCATAAGTTAGCCAACCCTCACACCCCACACTACCATACAAACCACATTCTCATTACTTACTAATTGAAATCCTCAGTACCAAGTTGTGCATTGTAAATTTTTATGTCAACTCAAAACGCAGATGAATGTGCATTTCACGTCGTTTCTATCATTGAATCTTGAATCTGGAGTTTTTGGGGACTGACCCATCAATCAATCAATCACCTGTCATCACCTGTCCTCCTTTCCCTTCAGGTGCTTACGGTTGTCACGGTGATCCTGCCCTCCACGACAACACTTATTATCCTTGTTCTGAAATGTCCTCTGAGGCGACAACCATGAAGGCGCCCCGTCCTATGACCCCGCCCTTACCCTCTAGCCCCCCGCGGTCTCCCATCTCCCCGGTGTCCCCAGGGTCCCTGCGCCTGCCTGCCTGTCAGAACAGGGATCGCTCGCCCTCGCCCATGAGGGGCTACCTAATACCCAGCCCGCTCCCGACCAGGCGCAACAGGACCTTCTCAGCGTGGGTACACTTACACACATGCACACACAGTGTTTGGAAGATCTCCAATATGGAGAAACGTAATTGTTCTCATTGAAATCTTGATGTGCCCTTGTCTGTCCTTTCCGACCTGTCCCTTTCTTACTATCTGGCCCTCTCCCCTCTGTCTGTTTGTCGGTGTGTGTGTGTGTGTGTGCGCAGGTCGGCCCGTGCAGCAGAGGGCCCTTCCTTCACTGGTGTGTGTAAGTGTTTCTCCCGCTCCAGAGGACACGGTTTCATAACACCTTCCGACGGAGGCAATGACATCTTTGTGCATATCTCCGAGTGAGTGTTTATATATATATATATATATATATTTGTTTAAAAGGCTGGAGCTAGTGAATACATTTCAATGTGTAAAGAAGGGAACTAGAGGGAGAAGAAAAGGAAGTCTATCACATGAAAAGGCTATGGCCATAATTCACTCGTGTATGTTGTAAATATAAAACGCACATATTGCCTCCAAAGAGAAACAAAATAAGGACCACATCACACCATGTCCCCCTACACACACCTACCCACACTGCAACTGAGGAGTCATTCCCTCATACAATCACACGAAACCTACCAACCACCTATTCTCTCATTATGTCCACCCACATGTAGTCTAATTGATCCATCTCCCACACACATGGTACTCCTTAGAATCATTTCCGTATCACACACACACACACACACACACACACACAGGACAATGAAGGCCTTAGAGGCTTGTGTAGGAGTGAGTGAAGAGGAGCATATCAGATGACCTTCAATAGGTCTGATAACAGCTCTCTTCTGGATGGAACACAGTACATGTTGAAGTGAACACACTCACAGGGTATTCACAGCCAAGACAAACCCATTTCAGACAAACCTATTAGTGATTCGTGCAGTCTGTATTATTCTCTGCTGTGTTTGTGTGTGAGGGAGAGAGGCAGAAGGGGGGGAGAGAGACTGCGAGGGGAAGAGAGCGAGTGAGAGAAGGAGAACGCGAATGAGAAATGCATAGTTTGTATGACTGTCTGCCTTAGCTTTCTGTTAAAAGTTTATTTTCACTATCATACCAACAAAACAGGTGTTAGTCAAGGTTAAGGGCAGCGTTGAGCCACGTGAGCAACACTCAAATGTTGAGGAAAATAAAAAATAAAAAATCTTAACAAACAAACCAATCTTTCAGATGAGTATAAGGAAGAGATAAAAAGTACCTTTCAACTGAAATGTAAAAGTTGCTGAGTCATCTTGCATGAATGTCATACATGTTTTCCTTCTCTTCCCCTTTCTTATTCTGTCTCCTCTAACTCCCTGTTATTTTGTTCTTCTTCTATTCTCTTCCTGTGACTCCCACCCTTTTCTACATCCTCCACCCTCCCCCATTCCTCCCTCATTCCTCCCCTCCTGCTCCCAGTATCGATGGGGAGTACGTTCCCGTGGAAGGTGACGAGGTCAGCTACAAGATCTGCTCCCTCCCTCCCAAATGTGATAAGGTCCAGGCAGTGGATGTGACCATCATCCACCTCAAGCCAGGATCCAAGCATGAGACCTGGGGAGGCTCTGTGGTCAGCGCTTGAGCCTGGGAAGACCCACCGTAGAAGCTGGAGGAAGGGGGGGCGGTCGGTCATTTGTTTGGGGTGGGCTGCTATGCTAAGATGACTGGCCTCCCCTATCTCTTCTCATCATTATACAGGCACCCTTCCTGTCTCGATACCCTTGTTGTCCCTGCTCTCACAGAGTTCTCTGGTGCACCAATACACATCCTGTCAGGGTATTCTTCTAGCGGAGGGCCAATCAACAAAGTAAATCCCTGTTAAGTAATCTAGTAATATTTCTTTAAGCTGAAGGAGAGAAGAGGAGGCCAATCCAGAGTATTGACACACCCAGAGTGTGTAGTCGACATGAGGGTAGGGGGTGAAAGGTTTTTATTTGATTATTTTTGCAGGCAAATGGGTCATTTTTCTTATTCAGAGGGTGAAACGGTGGGTGTGAATTAAAAACTATAGAATGTTGTTTTGAAGTTTATCATGCCAAGCTCATTAAAAAAATTAAGTTTTTGTTTGGAGTGACTCATTGTGAAGCGACTATGATTGATGGGTTTAAAATATGTTTGTTTTGAATGAGGGCTATGATAGAGTGCTTTTCTCAAATAAAAAGTGAGCTGCTTTTAGATGTCCCAACAACTCTGCTACCCAGTTTGGTCGAGGAAATGCCACAAGACACGTCATTGCTACTGTCCTGTACTTTTAGACACGAGTGCCTTCAATTACGGATTTATGGTATGTATAATACAACAACTAAAATGAATAATTCCTGCTCTTTGTAACTTCAGCATGAGGTCAATTTGGAACTGAAGTCTGGGTGAACCTGCCAACTTGCCTAATTATGCGCCTCCATTTTGCTTGTGTATCATGTTAAATTGAAGTAAATAAAAAATCTGCATCAGTCCATTGTATAGAGCTCGTCTTTCTGTTGAATATAAATAACTTGACATTACTGTTATCTTTTGTTTAAAACCTTCTAATGGCTGTTTATTTAGTCATCTTGAATGAGTGTCTTGTTATTACATGACATTAACCGAGATGACATAGCTATACCATGGTCTCTTGAAATTCTGTGTGTGTGCTGCCTACGTCTGGTTTGATTTGGGAATGACAGGTTTAATTCACCGTAGCAGCAGGATGGAACTGGGTTCTGTACCTCCACTCTGTCACACACAGTACCACTTTTCTCCACCAGGTGGAACTATGCACACATAAATCGAAGGCGTTTTCAACAGGTCTAAAACGTAAACGTTGACTGTGGATGTCCGTTGGTTAGCTAACGTCTTCACTGGGAGGTGTTCACAAGCCTATGTATTTGACCGTACATCTCGCTGCCAGACCACACGTCGACCATGAAAGTGTAAAAAATAGAGCATTTGGCTTGGAGTCCCTAGAGGGGCGGAGGTTGGCTTGAGGTCAGGGACATGCTCCAAGCAGTGGTCTCTCCCGCTCTCTGAACTCCGCTTTTGGAAAGTTGTGGCATATACATGGAGTGGAGTTGTCACCAAACTCGGCAGTTAGTTCAGTAGGCTTATTACGTTTTTCACACACGTGGTTATGACTGTTACCAGAATTAGAGGAGCCCACCCTAACTGGGTGCCCCTGGCCAGTGTCTGCATACAGCATGGCATTCTGACCACATCTTGGAGATTACGCCAAGGGCCTTACTAGGCTACCGTAGTTGAAAATAGATTTATTTAATATTTAATTGATGAGGCAATAATTCTGCAGTCGATGTGGCAACAGCACCTATCTTGTCTCGTACTTATAAACTGCTGGGTAACACGAGTCTCTGTCTTTTCAGTTAGCTGGCAGTATCCACTAACAAACTGTAGCATAGGTGGCTAACAAAAGCAAAACTAAGGTGTCTGTCAAGCAGTTGGCAGCTGTGTGTGTGTGTGTGTCTGTGTGTGAGTGCTGACACACACCTTAACAATATTTTGTGCCCTGCACTTTCAAAGGGATGACATCTTTAAAGGTTCCTTCACAAACTTAAATCAGTCTCAACTCTACACCTCAAATGGCAGCTTGTCTCCTGCATGGTCTTTGATGCTGTCAACTTCACTGAGTTGGCCTGACATACACATAGTCACACACACACACACACACACACACACACACACACACACACACACACACACACACACACACACACACACACACACACACACACACACACACACACACACACACACACACACAAACAGAACCAGACAGCTTGAGGCAACGATAGCGCCAGAGAGTCTTCTCCCCTTTGCTCATGTGTTTTGAGGTGACTTGTCAACGCTTTGAAGAGCAGTGAGGGGGGGAGAGGGGGGGGGAGGAGAAGGGTAAGGGAGGAAGAAATAAAAATGGAGGAGGATGAAGGGAGAATAACTTTTTACTTGGTCAGTAGTCCTGGCTGCTCCTGAATCCCAGGCCCCTGGTACTCCAGGATGGGCGGGGCAGGGGCGAGCACTCTGTGGGTGGTAACCTGGGTTACCTGGGGTGTGGTGCGACAGATGGGGTAAACATACTTCCGGTGACTGACGTACAGGATGCTGGTGTGTTTATTTTGGGGTCTCTGCGATATCCCGTCAACACGAAGATGGTATCTTAAGCAAGCCAACAGGGTTGAAGCAGTGTCCCCGTGCTGTTACCAAGGCTACATACACTATGTGTCCGGGTTTGCCTACAAAATTATTGTGTTTGGCGTCAGCTGAATTAACACTAGTCAGTGGTGTTGACAGAAATGTGAGACTGCAGTTTTTGGAGTGAGGCTGACCACATTCATGCCAGGAACTTAACAAGTTACCTCAGCTTTCCAGACCTGATTCTTTTAAGAACCACTGGAAAGGGATGACCTTTATGGACTCCCAACTGGCACAACAGGCACATGTGTGTGTGAAGGAGTGGGAGGGAGTGAGGGACTACCACGCAAATGCTTTGGCTTACTGGGCTGGGTAGGTTACCCAGGTGCACACCTGTTTGGTTGCACATTCAGCACTAGTGGCATTAAGACTCAGTTGTGCCAGGCAGGCTGTGGTTAAGGAGCCGAGGTGAGATCACGGTTGTGTCGTGCGTTGTCTTTCCCTGTGGTTGAAATGAGGAGGAGGAGTCAGACACACTCACACCCTTTGGTACTATACCCAAGTGGGCATGTTGCAAATCACCTGTCTTGACAGGAATCTCTGTGGTATGAAGATGATAGCTGTCTACTGCCTGTCTGTCTGCTGTTTGGTGGGCCACCATGACACAGTCTGTCTCATTCACACAGATTAGAGACTGCTGTGGCATTTAGTAGAACGCAAACGTTAGAGCCAGCTCTACATCGATGTGTTTCATTAATAGATGAATGAATGCAGACCTGGCTTACTTGAGCTGTTTCTCAAAATCTAATAATGGAAAATACTTTTATTGGGTTTTATTGGGTTGTAAAGCCTTGACTGCACTGTTTAAAACTGTTATTTAGAAATGTGAAATGATCAACAAGGATCAACGCACAACAAAAAGTGTAAGAATCTGTATTTATATAAAGAAAATATAATCATTAAGTCCAACATGTGACTCAAGAATTGATACCAAAAGATAGTTTGCGCCTTCACAGATGAGCTATTTGAATGTTGGAAAACAACTAAATCTCAACTAGCATTTCAGAACCTGTATATACTGACTGAGGTACTGACTGTTGGCACAACTGGTGTTTCAAATCTCGTTCCTTACCCCTAACCCCGAATGAGTGGGACCTTCCTCAATAGTTTGGGATAATGGTTTTGTGAACATCAAAACAGGGAATTCCACTGGGACAGGCCTTAGACAGCTCCAACATGCTGACACTTGTTGAAGACCTGTGGTTTCCTCACCAGTTGTAAACAGCCCCTGACGCCTAGTCTGAACCACAGGGGTGCTGAGCCTGCTGGAACACACACACACACACACACACACACATGCATTTTGATACTGTGCAGATCCACATGCATAATCACGCCGTCTTAATCTAAACCCCAGTTTACCCCATCTGTCACCCCATGTATAGTCTAAGAACTGGGACATGTGTCTTATGTAACTAACGTCAGTGTCAAAGGGGCTGAGTGGTGCTTAACCTAACACAGTTAACAGTTTTTAGGATGTTATCATATCATCAGTCAAAGCTGAGCAGATCAACAATAGCCTCCATAATGCTAACATCATGACAAAAAAAAAAACATTTCAAAACATATATTTCAAGGATTTGAGTCTTTCCACCGAAATATAAATGGTTCTTTTTGTGCTGAATCATTTAAATCACATCAGTGCTAAAAACAAATGCAGAATATTTACTCGGCCTACTGACATATTTCTTGCTGCAGGATTTCACACATTCAAGAGGCTGTAAATGTTTATTGTAAATGCATAAATGGCATCAGTTGGTCACTACCTGGCTACAGAGGATTCTTTGCCATAGAGTCAGTCAGTAAACATCTTCATAAGAAGTGAGTGGAGTATGTACACATCCAGGCAACTCATTTAGCCGCCAGAGTAAACACCCCAAATTTGATGTATTCTGAATTCCACAGCAGTCTCTAATCTGTGTGAATGAGGCAGACTGTGTCATGGTGGCCCACCAAACAGCAGACAGACAGGCAGTAGACAGCTATCATTTTCATACCACAGAGATTCCTGTCAAGACAGGTGATGATGCCACATGGTCACATGGGTGTAGTACCAACATGGGCACAAGATAGACTTGATGGGAGTGTGTGTGTGTGGTTGACTGTCTGTCCGTATGTTTACCCCCAACTTTGTCTCAGGTCATATCACAGATGTGTGATTCCTCTTCTAAGTCTGAAGAACGATCAGTCTTTCTTCTGCGGCCTTGGTAGAGTTGGGGTGCACTTCAGACAGATATCTGTTAGCAGTGGGGCATCCTGTTGAGGCTAGTAGCCCAGATGAACACTAGGTGTCACTCTCGAGCTGAAGCCATTGTCTTCCTCTCTTCTGTTATTGTCAGAAAACCACATAAGTATCATAAGTTTTATTTTTGTGAGAGTGGGTGGTGTTTGTGTGTGTGTATTTGTGTGTAAAAGTCAAGTGAAAATCATGAAAAGAATGAAAAAGCACATCCCAGTATGTGTGTATGCTCGTGTGTGTGCGTGTGTGTATGTGTTTGTTTGGGGGGGGGGGGGGTGCATCTACACATGTTTCTGTGTTTTGGTACAGGTCTGGACAGCTCCTGATCTCTAATTCTCCTTTTGCCCAACTCCCCGTATGTTACTCGTCCAAGTGCCCCATTGTCCCTTTACAACCTGTATGGTCAGAGTTCAGGGCAACCTCAGGCTGTGTCCCACACACACACAGTCACACACACCACAACATGTCCAGACACACAAGTTGACCCCCGGCCCCTGACCTGATACCTCAGAGGCAGAGTGGAGGTCAGGCCCAGTCCAGTTTGGCGGTGGGCTGAAGGCAGGCAGCAGGGAGCAGGCAGCAGGTACCTGCCCAGACAGGCTGGACCAGATGGGGCCTCCTGCAACTAGGGAGAGGGCGGGGCCTGACCGCTCTCCCACTTCCATCCACCTCCCACCCAGACTGACCTCTCAACCCTCTCAACTCTCTCGCCCCACCCCTCCTCCTCAAAGCTGTTTGACAGCATCTAGGCATCTGACCTGCTCCTGACCCAGACCCTCTGTGGACGAGATAACCACTCATAGATCTAAGATAACAACTATAGCAGTGTCAGGCAGACAGACAGGTGTGTGTGTGTGTGTGTGAGGGTGTGTGTGCCTCTGTTCTCTGGTGGTACAGTACTCAATGGGCGGTTAAGTCAGCCAGACCCACAGGTGTGGGTAATGTGGACACACATGACCTGCCTGGCCAATGCAGCTGCAGCAGCTCAGGGCCAGATCCACCAACACACAATAGACAACACAACTGAGACAATAGACCGCAATACAATAGGGATTGGGCGAACGCTAAATCCTTGTGGTTGATTTGTGGGTTTAACCAAGGTTAACCAAAGCTTAAACAAGGCTTCGACCAGGGTTTACTGTTTTAACCACCTCCAAAAATACATGTCCAAGTCTATTACTCTGAAAAATGTATTGAAACACATAATGTATTATTCTATAATTTTGATACAATGTTGTTATGTATCATCATGTTATTACTATATTATGTTGTGAGACCAACTTTGAACAGGTTCAGTCAGTGTAAATCTGGCCTACATGCAAATAGGATATTAACATTTGATCAATTAATTGCAAAGATGATATGGCATCCATGAGGTCGAACATTCTGGAATAGCATCAGGATTTTTCATGCAACAGTCACTTTGTGTGACCTCAGCAGTGGCTCTCTCCTATCTCCCTCTGTCATCAACATATTTAGAGGAGAGGATGGGGACGGCACCAGATCCTGCCCTGAAACAAACAAAACGCACACTCTCTAACGCACCTTTAGATACACATACACACACTCGCTCTCGCTGTCTCTCTCTCTCTCTCTCTCTCTCTCTCTCTCTCTCTCTCTCTCTCTCTCTCTCTCTCTCTCTCTCTCTCTCTCACTCTCTCTCTCATCACACAAACACACACACACACAATTGGAGGGCAGTGCCACAGTGCACGTACTGTATACAGGAAGTGATTAAGCATGTGAGATCAAAGACGGGGGACAGGATAAACATTCCATTCTAGGCTGCTCCTCTAGGCAACCAGCAGCTTCCTCCTCCTGCTTCCTGTGCAGGCCGGCTTCACTACATGTTGCTGCCACATGACCAACCCTGCCAACCCACAGGTAGGTTCTGACCATGTGCAATGTAGACCTATCTGTAGACAGGTCTGCTGCAAGTTTGGGCAAGCAAAGGTTAATGGGACATACATGTGTGACTGTATAGCTCAGCAGAGTTTCAGTAGAGGGCAGCAGTCACGGAAACGCCTCCGGCCCAAATCACGCTACCGATGTCTACGCCTTGACCTGAGGGCTTTTGGAATGAGGCTCATGGCTGATGAGTGACAGTGTGAAGGACTGGACAAAGGCCTGCATGTGGAAAATAGTTGAAATAATGCAAATGCACTCAGCTCAGAGAAGCAAAGCAGTGGCAGCTCATGTAGACCCATGCAGCCATATGGGAACTGAAGTGTGAAAATTGAATGACCACAGTGAAACGAAGTGAGATTGCACAAAAGAAGATGTGAAAAGATCAACAGGCAGGGAGAAGAAAGTGAAGCATGTACATTCGAGGAAGGAGAGTCTGCAGATGTTAAAGAGAGTGAGAGCGTGTCATCAGCCTGTTCCCTGTGAGAGAGGGAAACAAGGGTGCTGTTAATGACACAGCTCTGTAACAACCACTAATTCTCAGCCATTAAACCTGCATCGTTCAGCAGCAGGGCAGTTCATTATCAACCATTATCAGACTGCAGCTCTGAACGCAGCACAGCAGCTGGGTGGCTGAATGTATACAGTTAGCAGCTGGATGGCAGAGATAGAAGCTTCCGTAGTTTCTGTGAAACACAGACTTGACCATACACAGAGACAAAGGCCTATGGCCTTCACTCAAAACTTTAGTTACACTATGGGCAGAGTCCACATCTAAACCAAGCTTGTGACCAACAGCAAGAGCTGACATTCACCTTCCAAGTAAGATGCAGGGGCAGAAAGAGAGACAAAGAGAGAGAGAGAGAGAGAGAGAGAGAGAGGGAGGGGGTGTCTGACATCTAAACGTTTGCTCAGCACTCTTAGCAAGAGTGTCTAGAGGAGCCTCAAGCGTTTCCAAATGTGGTGCCCTCATCGTTCTGAAGTCCGCGTCATTTAGCTGAATGCCGGGTAATTGTTGAAGGGGGAACCGGTGACTGTAGTTTCCCCTTCCTCTGACCGTTTGTCCGGGATACCATACCCCTCCGGGCAGCCCAGACTGGGGGACAAGGCAGGATGTCAACTTTCTAATAGTTCACATTTTAGAAGGTTGAAGGAAAGTTTAGGGGGAGACACAGAAGGAGCACTGCAAATACAGGGTAGAAGAGAAGGAGGGCTTGCAGCACCTGCTCAACTGGATCTATGGTAGAAAGCACTTTCAGACATTGTGTAGCCAGGAATGATTGATTCAAGGGAAGTTAACGTTGGCGATTGGCCAGATTTGAGATAACGTAGAGGAGTGTGTCTCAGGAGTTAACAGGAAGGACAGCAGACATCAAGAGTCATCAAGACTGGGAAAGGGGCAGATTGGCCAGAGGGGATTGGGGGAAGAATTGGAAGGATTTACCACTTGGGCCATGTCTGTGTTCTCTGCTACACTTACTTTATGGACTTTTTATGTCACTTAAAGGTGTAAAAGGTTTTGCTAAATGAATACATGGAAATGTGCCTTCATCTCACCGGGGGTTTGTCCCCAAACCTTGGAATATCCTCTGGGTGGAGTGGTCACTGAAGTAGACTAGCCCCATCTCTGGTGGAGACTAGGGTCTGGAGATCACAGTCCTCTCATTAAGGAGTCTGTGTTACTGTGTAAGTGTGTGTGTTTGTGTTTGTTGTGCACGTGTGTGTGTGTGTGTAAATGTGTTTTTCAACCCGTCTCCACACAGCAGGTTGGCGGTGGTGGGTTCCTTTAGTCATCACACCCTCTATAACAACAACTGCACACAGACCACACCCCCTGAACCCCTATCATTACCACAGAGACCTCACAAGACTTAATGTAATAACAGACATGGCTGCAAGACAGTCTCCTGTGACTAAACACTCTGCCTACACACTCAGCCTAAACACAAACCGAAGACAATCATTTCACTGGATTATAGTACGGTTATGCAAACGCTCTAGGAGACTTTGGGTTTACCATATGAGTTGTGCAAAGTGAGTCCTCTGCTGCCCTGCTCTCTCAGCCACAGCGCACTGCTGTGTTGCCCCGACTGGGCTTATCTGATTGACGCACATGTGGCCGGCAGTTAGGCCCATCTCTGTGTGCCATTAGAAACCATTTCATCTGATAGGGGCTATTTGTCTTTGTGTCCAGAGCTTGGAGATGTCGAAGGCTGAGACTTTGGCCTCTGATTGGTGGACTGGCAGAGCTGGGAGGCGAAAGGTCATGTTGAGGCGGTTTTGTGTGAAAAAGCGGGAGAGCTCGGGACTTAGCAGAGCGTTGCCAGGTGTGAATGAGGCCCTGTGTTGTTGTTGGGCCGTGTGTGTGATTGTGTGCATGTGTGTGCACATGACTATGCGTGCATGACTGTGTGTGTGTGTGTATATGACTTTGCGTGCAAGATTTCAGACAGCTGCACCGAACCTATCAGCTACCTTGGATTTGTCTCATACAAATGAAAGGGGAAGAAGAGGTGAGAGGAAGACTTTGGAACCTTGAAAATTTGGTTTGGGATTTGACTCATTGGCCAGGAAGGTTATTTAAAAACAAGAATTTTAACTAGTTCTTATCTAGTTGGTTGTTCTTTGAAGTTTTACTTCCAAACAAAACTCTTACACAGTAAACCTATGCCTTATTTGTTAGATTTAGGATAGCACAGACAAAATAAATGCTTTGCGTTCTTTTTTACTTGTGTACTATGCAACAAAGGTTCAGACAACCCTGCATAGCTCAAGTACATCTCGGACTGAGCTGCAGGTGAATGCCGGAGGCCATGCTAATTGAGGGTCAGGGTCATTAACTCTCCACAGTGACTGTGTTTGTGTGTGCTTCCTTGCAAGCTGTGTGTGTGTGTGTATCAGCAGGTGGTGATCCAATGTCAAAGAGAGGGGGCCAGACAGAGAGAGAGAGAGAGAGAGAGAGAGAGAGAGAGAGAGAGAGAGAGAGAGAGAGAGAGAGAGAGAGAGAGAGAGAGAGAGAGAGAGACAGACAGAGAGACAGAGAGACAGAGAGAGAGAGAGTGAGAGAAAGAGACAGAGACAGAGAGAATGAGAGAGAAAGTTCTTGGTCTCAGTTCAAGGGTGAAGGGGCCCTCCACTATTTATAGGGTCACCTTCAAGATGGCGGTCTTTTGTGAGCTGCAGCCTGGGGTCAGAGGTCAGGTGTCAGGATTTGAAATGACAGTTTATTTATAGTCCAAACAAGGCATCTATTTAAAGCAAGGTGAAGAGGCAGTGGGATAATTACAGCAGCGTTGGTCAGACTCACACCCCCCTACTCAATTGCAGCCATATGTGGCCAGACTAGGGGGTCTTGTCCTGCCATCTTCAATGTCTCTCACTGTGTGTGTGTGTGTGTGTGATTGTATAACATCTTACTTCTGGCTCCTGCATTTGTCTCTGGAACACTAGACACCAGTCCAGACCAGACCTGCAAAATGTTGGACCTGACCACCCAAATGTAATGCACTTCAGTACCCTCCCCAGGATTCAAAGAGATAAACGCCCTTGAGAATAATGATCTTGTCCTCAGGTTCCATCTGTGTTACCTCTCTCAATGTCTTGTATCTCTCTCTTCTCCTACTCTCCTAAGTGCTTGTATCTCGCCTCACCTATGTGTGTTTCATGGTTCAGGAAGCCCATAGCTCAGCCCTCTCTTCCATAATCAAAACCATCATCTCTGGACTCAGGCATGAATTGGTAGCAGTTTTAATACACAGTAAGTGCAACATTACGAGGCAATGAAAATATTCATGTATCTAAATAAAATCTTGGCATTGGAAGTGCTGGCTCTACAACTTCAAATAAGGCAAACTGACTACCACGCCTCCCAGCACTTTTTACTTTTACTCTTTTACACGCCGCAACCTCACGCTTCACGGACTTAGTTCTTTCCATCACTGTTAAAATGTCTTTTTTACACAGCCATTCCTATTTAACTGTGCTCTGATGCTGTACACAGGGCCCTCAGGGAGCTGTGCTGAGTTTGCAGAATACTATTCTGGTGCTGTTTGTCTGAAGTGTGTTTCCCCTCCCTGGCGGGCTCTGGGGCGTTCTAACGTTCCAACGGTCTCTGTTAGGCCCAGGCCGCCACGCTCTCCTGCCTGCTGATCCCTATCACTGAAATAGACGGCTGGCGCTTAGTAGCTGGGCTTCCGTGGCTATTACCCTGTCCCTGGAGACGAGGTGAACCTGGCAAAGGACCAACTCACAGGGTCCTCTCATGTGTTGCATCCAGGGAATCAAAACCAAAAGTTCATGCGAGAAAATTACCCCTAACCCCGCCCTACCCCAACCCTAACCCAGCTCAAAGATACTATACCCCAAATTCCCCTTTCAATGGCTAAAAGTGGGGTATTTGGTTTCTCTATGAATAATGTGTCCATCTGAGGAGTGTAAATGGATACATTCTGAGGTTAGGCCAGAGAGATGGCAAGTTTCCATGTCAGAAAAATGTCAGAAAAATATGATTTGTCACAATCCTTTTTTCTCTCTTCCCCCATGGCCACAGGGACTGCCAGTGCGGCTCCGCCAACGTGAGACACGATTGGAGGATGTCAACAAAATTGACGGGGTGTAAGAACGACCTCAGTCATTGGCTCTGACGATCTGATCCATCCCTCTCGTTTTAGAATGTTGGTACTGACAGCTGAGGCAGAGGGGTTCCTCGCTCCCTGAAGGTCCAAAAGTCTGGAGAGAAAGAAACGAGAACGACAGCGGGAATGTGTGCGAGAGAGACAGAGAGGAAGCAGAGAAAGTCAGCGGTCCAAAAGATCAGTCCGCTATTGATTTAGCTGCGCTGTGGATGACACCGTAAATCAGTGTTGATGAATGGGTCCTGGTGCTGTGGTGTGTATCTATTTGTGTTATTCTAATCTGAGAAAGCCTGAGGGAAGGAGCAAGGCTCAAGGATAAGATAACCTCCAGCAGAGAGCTCCGCCGTGACGCATCTGGGAACACTTCCCCATAATTGCTGTGAAACCCTGAAGATCTGAGAAGAAATTCCACTGTTTTTTTTTTCCCTCCTTCTCCATCTTCTCTGTTTTTCTTGTGTTTAAAATTTCACAGGATTTCACTTTTCTATCCCCATTGGAACGGGCATTATCACATAGGTTAGGTTTCACTGTAGAAAAACGTCTACGGGTTTGAGACAGACAAGGTACACATCCTTTACTGTACTGTATCAACATTTGTTGAACTTGTACAGTAGTACAGAAATTCCTCAAAAATAATCTGAAATAACTAATTGAAACATAAAGACTCAATATTACCACATAGATTAACATCCCATAGAGATATTTCATAAATTAATAAATTGAGCAGTTAAAAAGCTCTGAAGTTGCACACTCAACAGGAGAAGTATTCAACGCCTGTGTCATCAGTTACCTTGGTGATGATCAAATCAAGAGAATGACAGAGTCAGTCTTGAATTCTAAACATGCTTTGAAGCACCACATAAATGTTACACCCACACACCACCACATTTTACCATCATCTCCACCCACACCACCGGGGCCACCCTGCCTCTGAGATCCCGCCTCCTCGAACCCCCTTGCCACCAAGGTGGCAGACTGGCATCGCCCCGGGGCTGGGTGTGTTTGTGCCCGCCTGGGGGCATATGGAAGACACCCACGGCAGGATAATTACAGACGCTAATTAACCACATCTCAGCCCCCAGCCCGACTGAGCCCGACCCAGCCCTGCCCAGGAAGGACCACCACCAGGCAGGCCCCGTCGGCTGGGCAGACACGGGCCCACGTGGACCCCAGGCCCTGGGTGACCTCCCTAGGGTGAGCCAGTATGGTGGTGGGAGGGTTGGGGGGTGAAATGGGTTGAATGATGTGTGTGTGCGCGTATGTGCAAGTGAGGAGGGGGACCACATATAACTGAAACATTTCCTTCACAGTTATTCAGTCGCTCTTATTTGGTCCAACGAAGTGCAAAATGTAATATTCAGGAACATTTGATCGGAAGAGTCATCTCGAAAGCATGATAGGATAATGGAGTTGTAAAATGACTTGTCGAGGCAGATATACAGAATAGAAGCAGATGTATTGTGTTGTGTAACCCTCATTGTGAGACATTGACGTACACAGCCATGTCTTTGCAGAGAGACATTTCAAACACAGGACGACAAACATGATCATAACACACATTACTCCTGTAATCTCTCAGTGGGCATCTCGCTATTGGAGCTGTAGACAGATACTGTTTTCCTCCCCTGTTAAACTGGTTGCCCCAGTGACGCCCAGGCGGAAGTATCTCAGCCACTCTAGATCTGACTGCAGACCACACTGTAGATCTCACTGTAGACATCACTGTAGACCTCACTGTAGACTTGAGTAGACCTCACTGCAGACATCAGTAGACCTCACTGTAGACCCCACTGTACACATGATCTGCCCGGCTGCACAGCTGAAGGCTAAAGAGAGACACAGCACACAGCACACCAGGAAGGTGACTCACACAGTTGCATAGCTGAAGTTACAGCCCATCAGCAACCACAGCATGATATCCAGAAATGGCTGTCCATTTACATCCACCCTCACACTAGTAAACAAGGTTTTGGGTCTGACCAGTGATGTGTGGTGAGTCTGCACACCCTAAATCAAGGTTTTTGTGTATTCAGGCACGTTGCCATGTGCTGAAAAGTCCATGACAATATGACAGACTGGAGGACAGTTGAAAAAAGGCAGCAAGTAAACACTCCAAAGTTTACAGTTGAGTGCATGCTCACCTTGGCCAGGAAGAGCGCTGGGGAAGCCAGGTTTCACAACCATGTTTACGGCGTGGAAGTGTCAGATTTTCCCTACAGCGCTTTCCACTGGCCTTTATCACAAGTAAACCGCAACCAACACACACATGCACAAACACACGGATGCATATACACACACTACCAACACACACACGTCTGAGTTCTTTTCCCCCCTTGGGTTTATTGTCCTCCCCAACAACTGTTGTTGATTTGTCGGTGTGATGTTGCTCTCCTGCTGGTCTGTATAACCCTCGCCCTAGGCGACCATGGCTGGCTGCTACAGCAGCCAAACTGACTGACTTGCAGGTAAGCTAACTAGCTCACACAGCAAGCTAGCAAACTGTTTCGCCAGTAGGTTTGATGTCAGGCTGGTGAACTGGTTGAGCATCTTGCTAACTGGTTGTGCAACAAGATAGTCCTTTAAATGGAAAGCATCGTCTCATGACAACCACGCTTTGGAAGTTGAACCCCATACTGGTGCAGCAACAGGGAACATTGAACACCAGAGACCGTGTTAGTGTGGTGAGCCAAAAATTTCCTATTCTGATGAAGGCTAAATTGGTTTCAGTTGGCCTGCACAACGCCTCAGTATCACCATCATTGGGAGTAGAGCCAGGGCACTGGAGATCTCAGGAGAGCTGCCTAATTGTTTTGGTCTAGTGAGTCGGGAGTTGCTGGCCTGAGGCCTGTGATGCTGGGTCTGAACCAGGCTGGGTGGTCAGTCAGTCAGTCAGTCTACCACCCCCAGTGTATACTACGTCTGCTAATGAGCCAGAAGCTGGTGGATGTTGGCGTTTATTTGAAGGTCTATGCACCACTGGATACGGGTCTATCATCAATAGGCAACAGAACAAAAGAGTAAAATACATTCAGGTTTATACTTGACTAAACTCACATTTACACACTGAGAAAATCACATGCAAAAGTGAAATGAAGCGGTTGGGTGTGTGTGTGTGTGTGTGTGTGTGAGAGAGAGAGAGAGAGAGAGAGAGAGAGAGAGACAGAGAGAGAGAGAGAGAGAGAGAGAGAGAGAGAGAGAGAGAGAGAGAGAGAGAGAGAGAGAGAGAGAGACAGAGAGAGAGAGAGATCCATACCATACCCATGTGCCACAGCATGTCTATGGGGGGTCCCCAATCCTTGGTAGCTCTCTCCTCCAGGCTGGGGTGTCGCCAGGCTGGGAGGGTCAGTCGGTAACAGCAGGAAGGACAGCATGAGGCCATGTACACCCACACACACAGACACTCACAAACTCACGCACACACTCACGCATGCACGCACACACACACACACACACACACACAAACACACTCACCCTGGAGGCAGAGAGGATGCACTCATTAAAAGTACAACATAATGGCTCAAAGGAGGGTCGGAAGGGCTGACTGGCTGATGTTCTCGCCCACCTTAGTCTCCTTTCCCGTGCATCAGCCCATTATGTAGAGACCCCCTTATTCTGCTTCAGCACAAAACCACCCTCTCTGTCTGCCTGGCACCAGGGGATCTGCGGGAGTTTAGAAAGAGAGATTACTGAAAGAGGGGTAGGATTTACCCAGAATGAAAGGAGTAAGGGAAGCAGGGTGTCACACACTCAGCAGAAAACCTGGTGCATCTATGGTGCGTGTCATTACCAGCGCACTTCCTGTTCCACAGTGAATTAACTGTTGGATCGCTCTGACGGACACTATACTGTACGTCACCCAAGTCAGATATCCTCCTTTGCAATCCTCAGATAAACACGATGGGGCTTGTTTCTCCTCCGCTTTCCTTTTTACCACCCTTACCTTCCTCACTCCGTCTCTCCCTCCTCTCCTCAGGAGGAATGGCTATGTAATGCTGAGAGAATTCGACACAGTGATTAATAACTGGTTGTTAGCCCTTTCTACTTCGCAGCCTAAGTTGTTGTCCCACTGTCGTCTATGTTCCCAGACAACTAATCACCAAAGTATCAGTGGTGAGTTTGATGCTTGTTTTAAACGGGTGAAAGTGAAACCCCCGCAGGTAAAACCGTCAACATTGGTTGTGTGATAATTGCTGCCCCCTGTGACCCTGCTTTCACGTGCACACACACGTGCACACACACGTGTGCACAAACGCAGATTCAGGTGTTTCTGAAAGGGATTTCCTCTCTCTCGTAACACTTTATCTCTCTTTTTCCCAAGCTGCGTGTGTGTGTCTGCTGAGGCCAGGCAGGTTTCAAAGGAACCACGGGGTGCTGGTTGTCTGGCTGAGTGGTGTTGGTGTTAGTGCTGGGTGGAGGTGGAGGTGGCGTGGCTGGGCTGGGCTGGGTGCCGGGGGCCAGTCCAGGACTGCAGTGTCAGATTGTCTCCCTGTGTCTGAAGGCTGACGGGAGACTTCAAAGGCATTCTGGACTCACCTCATCTTTGAACTGCCACTAAGGCGTTCCCTTACAACCTTCCTTTAACCTTGACGCACTTGGGCATGCTCACAGACATGTAGATACACATTTACACACACGCACACATATGCACTTTCTCTCTCTCATGCAAAAACTCACTCCCAGATATGAGTAGAGGATGGAATTTGAGATGATGTGATGTAGGTAAGCTGAGCTCATCTATGCTTAGGGGAAACCACAGGTTCTAGTTCTAGAACTATAAGATTTAGGTTATGATGACAGCATGAAGGAAGGATAATTGTGTATTCAATTATGAAAACACAATTGCAAATGTATCTCACAAAATGTCACTGAATAATAGCCCGATCCGCTGTTTTTACATGTCAATTGCAGTTACATAATGTAAGTCAAGCAGGGTGAAAAATGCCTCTACCTCTCTCTTACTCTCTCCCTCTTTCTACCCCTCCCTCTCATTCTCCTTTCTCTCTCTCTCTCTCTTTTATTATGTCACCTGAGCACATGAGTGCAGTTTTTGTTATGACACTCAATCTAAACTGAAGCTATAAATGACTGAGGAACAACTTGTCTGCTTGTGTGTGTGTGTGTGTGTGTGTACACGTACTGTATTAACCGTATTATCTATTCACGGAGCTCCAGTGAATCAGTAGGATTAGCCATCCCTTCGGCCCAGGTGTGGAGAATCACCTTGGTCTATTGTGATCTCTAATCTGGGAGTATTTGGGTGTGTAAAGGAGCGCCTCCTCTCGACTAAGCCTCCTCTTAGTAGCCTGGAGGGTGCAGACACACCCACTTTAGGCAGAGGATCGAACTAATTGGTCTTCAGAGCAGAACAACATTCTTCAGCCATTGGCTTGAATGGGGGGATGCAGTGTAGAGTATGTTATATAATGGACTTCAATTGGTTAAATCACACTGGGTCTGTAGTAGTTTACTGACTGCTGAAATCTCTGTGATAGTGTTGAAATGTCACTCTTTCCCATTCCTCAGTGTTAATGGTGGATCTCTTAGATTACCAGATACCATTACTATTTCTCCTCTCTTGAGGAGAGTTCAATAATATGTGTGCCAGAGGAAAAAAACTAAACAGAAAAGGGACTGTGCAGAACTTTGTCTCTCTCTCTCTCTCTCCCCCCTCTCTCTCCCTTCCTTTCCACTCTCATTTTCTTTCTCTATTTTACTCAAGGGAAATTCCATCTATGGACTCTGAGAATTAAAAACAACATTAATGAGAAGGGGCTAATCACTGTCATTAATCACTCCGGTCAGAGCGAAAGCTGCTACTCTCACAATGTCTGAACATTATAAATCCACACATGAACCTGCTGAGTCCTGGAACCCTCTCACTGCCTTCTCCGAGCACGCATACACACACACACACATACACACGTTTCCAAGTGCCTACTCTATATAACCATGTGTGTCACATTTTAAATCCCAAAAACTGCATCTGGTCCTGTTACATAATGAATTATGAGTTCTAATACTTCTCAATTATTGCTTCAGCACAGGGGTACAACGAGTGGCGAGTTTGGAAGGGTTACATTTTTAAATAGTGCAGCAATGGTTGTTTTTAAGGAGCAGTTTAACCCTTGTGAACTGCTGAAGCCTACATTATTGTAATCCCACTGCTGGTAAAGCTGAGAGTTTAAAGTTAGACCATGGTTCAAAATCTAGTTAAGGGATTCAGTTACTTAAAAATGTTTTGAGTTTACTGTTCGATTAATACCATTCCCAGCTATTATGACAACACGCTTAAATTTATCTCACGAAAAGGCACTGAATAATAGCCCGACTTGCCGTTTTCACGTAGTCAATTGCTTGAACTAAGCATGTATTCGAATGCCCGGTTCCTTCTTTGAAAAAATATTGATAATGAGACCAAAACAAACAATTACATAAAATCATTATAACAAACAAAATGTAGGTTATGTAATGCTACAAGGTGCATTGTCATCAATTAATCGGCCACTGTAAAACATATTTAGAAATCAGTGTTAATTAAATATTTTTATTTTATTCGTGTTAATTTAGTTCGACAATGAACGTCGGACTGTTTATTTTAATTTGCATGTTTTACATTTAAAACTGTTTATTGGAATTATCAGATGCTGTAGGGTTTTACTACATAAAGTACGCCAAGCCTATGGGCCTATACATAGGCTATGCAGGATGTTTACAGATATTTGTGTTGCAGTTAGATATTATTTAGAAATGCGTTAATATGCATAATGTATAGTGGTTATAAGTTTAAAAAAAGTTTCTGAATCGAACTGCTGCCCAATTTTCACCAATACACTGTTAAATGGGCAGTTTATGTGCGATATGTAAATGCACATCCCAGCACGTGCATCCAAAGTATGGGCTTATAGCTAATATGTCCCAAGGGGTCTAAATACTCATGTTTCTGTTTACGTCCGGACCACTATGTCAGAACACTCACAGTCCAATTATTCAGATTTCTAATTAAACCAGCTAGTCGTTCATTGTGTGAAAACAGAACGACGACAAACGGACATTTTTTTTTAAATATATTGTTATGAATGCCAGGTAAACTGAATACTCTGAAGAAAGAAAGATCCTACCTTTACTAACCTGAGATATTGAAAAATATCAAATTGTTGAGAATTATGTAATTCAGTATTATAAAACAGTATAAAGTAAGCAAAGATGACAATGATGATGATATTCATTTTACTGCTAACACATTAGTCTGATGTGAGTCATTTCAATACAGTAACTATACAATGTCATAACATACCAAAACACACAACCATCAAATGTCTCTGTCTCAGTCACGCACAGTCACAACAACAGTCGCACCGACACACACGCGCACACACACACACACACGTGGGAGGGTTGACGCCACACAGTCTGGGCTGAGTTCAGGAGTATTGTTATTAACTTTTTTCCTCCCTGTGTGAATAAAAGCCAGAGTGGAGGGCACATCCCTGCTTCATGTCTGCAGGGCTCTGCTTTGTTCTCTACTATAATGCACATATAATTACAGTCTTAGAAAAAGGCCCAGTCTCTACCTTCTCCTACACCCCCCCCCCCCCCTCCATCTCCACCTCTCCCCTCTCATCAGTCTCAGAGATAGGTATGGACAAAACCTCTGTCCTCGCCTTTGCTCTCCTTTTTCTCCTCGCCTTTCCCCTTTCCTCGCCGCTGCTCTCCGCTCCTCCGTTCTCCTCTCCTGTGTGTGTCTCCCGTTTCCACTCTCACTGTAAACACCATCTGCATCCCTGCAGGCGTGTCACGGTGGCATACTGGATTTTATGCAAATCAATTGATGTGATTACTGCTTTGTCACTTCTCTACATCAATTCATCCAACCAGTTCATTTCTCTTCATAATTTTGTTCTGCCAGTGTTCTCCTGTAAGGTGTTTAAAACTTCATCTGCATCTGTCAGATGTTTTGAGTAGATGTCCATGAACCAACACAAACACTCACATACATAGACGCAAACACACAATAATGTGTTGGTATCCACTTGTCAATGATCTTGGGCAATAATTATTCTGCTGCTGACAAATTGACTGCACTCAAATCATCCTAAAGATGTCATTCTATATCTGAGTTGGTGTGAACTGCGTGGGGATTTGCGGTAAATGTATTGTCTCTCTATTGTGTGGGAGGACATACTGAGACTGAGAAAGGCCTCATGTTGTATTGTAATACAGTATGTCCCACTGTACAGTACATGTAGTAGGCCCACTGTAGGTGTTGCAAAGGCATACCATTGGCAAGACCAGCTTTCTGAGAACTCTGGTGAACGTCACCCTCGAACCACGCCTTGTCCTCTCTGTCCAACGGTTCATGTCGGACACCCAAGGATGGTTTAGCCCCTTTAAAATGCTGCGGCATTTAGATACACAGAGAGAATACGTGTTTGATATCCTACCTGGCAGATCCTAATCCAATAAGCAAAACGTTTTCGACATTTGAGTTCAATATTGGCTGAAAATATATTATCTAAATATGCTCATCCTTTTGATATACAGCACGATATAACCAAATGTAGCCTATAGGAAAAAAATGTGCACAGCAGTAGTAGGCCTTCTGCACAATTTAGAATGTACAGTGTGCCACTACTATTCCTACTATTCCTTTCCAATTGACCTTTCGGATTTGTGAGTAGAACCTCACGACTTTGTAACATTGTGCTGAAATAACATGTTGTAGGGTGAGGGCGTGCCCGACGGTTACAGAGGTGAAATCAGAGCGCGGAAGAATGTTGGCCAGAGATGAAAGCGCGTGCAGGCATCTATAATTCTTGACTCGTCATTTTCTTGGCTTCACAGATCCCATAAGAAAAGGAGCGTGCCAATACCCCTCTCCCTCCTGGCAACCTATCAACGTAGTCTACATTATTTTTTCAATGAAGCCTTGAAGAAGCATCGAGATGTAGCCAACAGCGTTTGCTCCATCCACATAACCAAACCAATAGAGATGACTCGGACATTTTAAATGACAGTGGATGGACACTGCTCTTTGGGACAGATTTTATTTTGAATGCAGGAACAGAAATACGTTTAAAAGGCATGGGAAACACACAACAAACACTGCCAGTTAAGTTTGGGAATTAGTCATGAGCAGTCATGAAGAGCTACAGGTTTTGACTGAAGTATGCAGATACAAGCTAAATTCTCGCAGCATATCCCTCTGAGTTGGCGCCGCGGCTTCTACAAAGGAGGTTGACAAGGGTTCTAACTGTCACGTCAATGCGTAAAATGAACATTAACTGTTTTGCCTTGAGGCAAAAATCCAAAGTGTATTGTTCATGTTACCTTCTTTATTTAGCCGTATTGGCCGCTTTAAAACCATGTAGCTTACTGTTGTGACGAGTTAGACAGGCCTCTTTCCACTCAGTCCACTCAATAAATAAACTACAGTCTTAAACAGGAGTCTGTGAAATGGCGCACAATAGCCAATATACATAGGCCTACTAAACAAAATCCTATGGTCAATGTCGATTTGGTTCATTAATAATTTTGTAAATAATTTAATGGATTCACATAGCATATTCCTATTGGTTATTGAGTAAAAAAAATGTGGTCCTTCACTTATTTGACAAAGTCAGTGAGAGAGTAACCGAGCCGGAATCGAACACCTGCCTTAAGGGCAACCAAACCATAGTCTACGTTTGTCCACGCAATGGTCGTAATTGTAATATGGATGTATTTGTCCTGTAAAGAAATACATCTATGTAAAATTGGTGATCGAATTTAATTTCGGATAGGGCCTATAGGCTACATCTAGACTACGACAATAAAAATGATTTCAAAATGAGCTATGGGTCCTGATGGGTTCTGATGGGTCTGACGTATCACGCATTATGTGACTTTGAGGATTTGGCTGCAAGTTCAAAATAATAATAACCTTGGCCTGCATTCGTAAGTAATTACCCTATATCTCAAAAAAGACGTTAATCTTATGAATTTCGTTGTTATCAGGTTTGCAGTTCTCTTCTTCAATTAAATCACGTCTCTTATTATTAAACCAGTAAAGAAATTGCTGAGATAAAAAAAATCGCCTTTTGTCAAAATGTCTATCAAATCAGACCAAACTACTAAATATTTCCTGTGCAAGAGGGGCCAAATTTGTCTTTCTATTTTAATTAATGAATACACCAAAAGGCAGATTCATGCAGCTAAGAGAGCCGTGTGTAATAGAGACCCTGCATGGTTTGGCCTCGGGGTAAGATGACATGGTAAACCACCGCAACCAATGAGCGAGCGCACAATCCTGTGTGAGACGCAGCGAAGTCCTAACGTCCAATCCATCTGTACACTGAGTTCAGAGAAACCGCGCGCTGGTCCCTCATTTCGAGTTATATTTTCCTTGGTCGATAAGAACGAAAGGGGAAACGCACATTTTAGATTCAGAGGTTGGCTACAAATAAGAACACGTTTTGTGTTGCTTTGGACTTTTGTTTTTGACCGTTTTTTTGTATACTGTGTAATGGATATTCCTAATCGTTTCCGTCTGTAACAGACACTGTGGTGCACCTCTGGACTGCGTCGCATTTATGGACCCCTCGCTTAATGATGACTATGAGTTCCATGTCGGATAGTTTGATCGCCTCAGACCCTTCCAAATCAGCCTTTCTGGAATTCGGACACGGCTATCCCAGCCACCAGCAACACTCCCCCGGCTTGCCTCACAACCATTACTCGGTCCACGGATTGCATCCCGTTGGACATTCGGCGCACGATAGCCCGTTTTCCTCCAGCGCCTCTTCTTATGGCCGTCCACTGGGATATCCCTACCACAGCTCGGTTAGCGCGCACCACCCGGGCTCATATCTCCAGTACCAACACGGCGGTCATAACAACGCACCTAACCACACAAGACTAGACGATACAGGTAGGCTTGTGTAACAATGTTTCGAGTTCTAAAACCATCTGCAAAAACTTTCCCCTATGAAGATGTGTGAAGCTTTGCAGTCATTATTTGCTACTATCATAACTTACCATTTAGCCTGTAAACAATTACGCAGGATTAGGTAGCCTACTGGTTGTAAGGATATTGTTTAGTGTCAATATGTGTGATACTAATGTCGCTGGGTATTTGATATAAGGTTATGATATAAACCAGCAGGCGAGAAGAAAACCAAGCCACGAAGATTTGTGTTGTGCGGTCTCCCACAATCTCAGGGCCCAGAGAAAACATGTAATCAAAAAACCAACTTACTTTTATCTATAATCCACGTCATTGCTTCCGTGATCTTTCTTGATTCCATTGGGAAGGAACAAGATGTGCCTACTGATATGACTTCACAGTCAACCCTTGGGGTTTTACTTCCAGTTTTGTTCTATATGTGACATTGAATTATAGCTTAGCCCAAAACGTATTTGTATATGCGTCTTAAAGTTACACTGGCCTACTTCATAAAAACACGTGTAGGCCAAAAGTCAACGAATTCAAGGCAACAGATTAATAAGTCATCTCGCTGAGGGTCTGCGGTTCTCCGCTGCATGGTAGGAAATCAGAATGTTTATCAAGTGTCTCCAGACACTAAAAAGAAACATTTTTCACGCAAGCACATTAGTGAATTGGGTGGTGTGGATGGTTCACAGTCAGCATGCATGTTAGAGAGCAGAGAAGCATTAATTAAGGGCCCCTTGATGTAAACATTTCAGTCCTCCTAGGTTTTTATTGGGTCCTCTTAGGATTGTAGAATGTCCTACATTGTTAGCCTGCTAGGACCTAGTGATTTAAAACAACTACTCTCTTACTCTCTTTAATGAAAGAAGATTTATTGTTCTTTCAATAATATTGCTATGATAATTGCTTTATTAAAATGAAGACTAGTATTATGATTATACCTAGGCTACTATTGCTATTATTAATAATGAGTAGGCCAATTAGGCTATTTATAATACCGGAATTAAAAACAATAGCAGCTTTCATAATAATAATAACAACAACAACAATAATAACAGTGTTGTTATTTTAAGAGAGTTCATTATTATTAAAGTTGATCTGAACATTTGTGTCATGGAGACAAATCGAGGAATTTTCCCATCATTTTGTCACCCCTGGCATTCCTCAGGTCAATCTGCTTACACGTACTGTTGATGTACTGTATTCAGTTGGACTACTTGCTGAGTGACTAGTTTCATAAGGAGTTACAATCTTGCACGCCTTGTGGGGCCTTATGGGCCTACAGCTGTTTCTCCAAGTTAGGGTGCAGTCCATACCCTAAAAATGTCATAACAATGGTCATATGGGTGAACATTTAGCTGTTGCCATCGTGAAGACAACCACCGCTTGTATAGTCACGCTTTTCTGTTTTCTCAAAACAGAGCACGAGAAGCCAACCACGGTGATTGAAAATGGAGAAGTTCGACTGAACGGGAAAGGGAAGAAAATTCGGAAACCCCGAACCATCTACTCCAGTTTACAACTGCAGGCGCTTAATCAGCGGTTCCAGCAAACCCAATACCTTGCGCTGCCCGAGCGCGCAGATTTGGCCGCAAAATTAGGCCTAACTCAAACGCAGGTAAGCCTATTCGTTTTAAGGTTATTTCTTCGTCAAGATTAAAAGGAAAAAAATATATTTGTACGTAGGTTTAGAATGAGATATTTTTGTGTAAAAAAATCATTTAAGAAATTCATAAGAAACCGTTAATGTACAGTGTAATCCATCTGCATTTTTCATGTCATGATTTGTGGCAGTGGTGGCAGTGTTTACATACCGTTTGATCATGTCACATAAAAACCTAATTACAATGGGTGACATTTGCATGAATTACCTTAACATATAGGCTACTGTAAATTGAATGCACAATATATATCGCACATTCCACTGAATGTAAACAAGATGCAAATACACAATATTTGTGCTCTGAACACTTGGTTCTTGTAAGTAAATGAATAATTATGTAACCTCCTTTATTCATGTTTGATTGACTTCATAACAATTAACAAAATGATAACCGTGGAGTATTCGTTAACATGTTGCACAAAAAGAGTTGTTGACCATGCTAGAACACCTGCACTTGATGTGTTTTCCTCATCCATACTGATTGCCACTTGATCCCATCCCATGTATGGCCTATCACACTCTCATGAATGTTTAAGATCAACCTTGATGCCCCGTCATTGACTTGCCAGCAGTGGGAACACAAGAGCAGGGTGTAGCAGCTCAGAGTATAACATGTCTGCTTATCCTTGATCTCTGTTTGGTACTACTCACTGACAATCCATGACTGAATTACCAAGGGTAACACCCTTCATGTTCTCACTCTTTCCTAAGACCCACTGCTGCAGTCCGCCACTAGCTCCCCGTTAATATTGCCGGGAATGAACGATGGAAGCCATTTTGTCTGTCATGACTGTGAACGTGGTGTCAGATTGGGGAAGCCCTGAGACTTTTTAAATCTCAGCAATACCATGACGCTTGACTCTAGATACAGTACGTCCGTACGACTGACAGAGTATTGAAATGCGTACAGTTAAGTCATTAAGGCTTACAGTTAAGTCTAAGAGGATTTCCTTGTGGTTTTATTACCTGACGGCAACATTTGATCTTAAAAACCTCAAGCTGGAATCTTCTGAGAGACTATCCTTAATTTTTCTGTCTGTTAAAGTCAGTTTATTCAATGCTGGTTATTAAGTAGGATATCATCATTATCATCTATTGTAATTAACCACAGATAACCATTGTGAATAGTTAACATCCCTTAGATTGGATGGCAAGCATTAAAAGGGCTTCTGTTTTAATGGATCTAATATTGCCAGATGTGGTTTTACATTGAATCAAAGTAATAGATTTAATGTCCTTTTCTCAAGTGGATGAACCCACTTAAATGCTTATTGGCATACAGTAACATGTCTCACACAAACCTTCAAATCTCTCTGGTTGTGCTGTGGTTTGAGTCTGTTATTTGGGGCTCTGTACAGTATGGCACAATCTGACATGGCTGGATCTAATAAATGTGAGTGTGCGCACAGAAAGATACACCCCCCCCCAATACACTGGGCTAAATGATGCTGTCCAGAGTCCATCACTGCCGTTTTCCATGTTTTTTGTCCCTTCTCCAAGCGTGTCCGAGGCGCCACTCCTTCCCTATTTCCTGTGCTCACCCACACAGTAATGCTGCTCCAGCCATTGCAAGATACTAGCCATGTCCGCAGAATTCAAGCAGCAACCATTTGATGAGTTGGGTGTCTGTGCTGCCTGGTTCACCACACAAACACATCAGCTTAGGAGGAGAGTGGTTTACCGCTCACTCAAGAACACATACACACACACACATGCACGAACGTACACACCAGGCCAGGAAGAGAGTGGTTCAGGGCTCACAGTGAGGTTGAACTGAGTATGTTGGGTAGTGGCACCTGGCATGGTCTCTGTACTAAAGTCTCATTACTGAACATTTCATACTTAAAAAGCCTGTCAACTGATTGTTGCTGCTGAAACATAAAACCAATACTTACTGGAGAAATAATAACACTAACATTAAAATGCTGTTGATGGACTTCTGGGATAAAAAAAAAATTACAGCAATCCAGCTGTGTGGTCTACTATCCATGAAATGTTTTGTAATCCAACCAGTGGGCTACTTTGCTAATTGTATTTCTATTTCAATTCCATTGTAATGGAGCAGAGAGGAATGAGTGGAAGAGGAACGGTTTCCTCTTCTAGTATAAAAGTATCATGTGTTATGTGACTTAAACTGTGCCATCTTTGCCAAATGCTATTAACGTTATTTCAAATGTGTTGTTTGACTAGAGAGAGAGCTAAATGTCGAGAGGACATTAATTATGAAAACTATAGCTGTAAGCGAAAGGCCATCATTTACTTATGATAACGTTTAACTTTTCTGATCTTGTTTTCTATAAGTAAAAAATAAACTGTACATGTTGTATGATGTTAGGATGTTCTCGTATTGCCATGACCCTGAGAATTAGTCTTTCTTCGTTTTGATGATAGGTGAACTTGTGGAGATGAAAGTTCGCCCCACATTTAGTTGTCCCACATGTTTGACACGCGTTCTTCAGCAATAAAGAAAATTGATTCAAGACCTTGTTGCAGTAATAATTCTGTTGTCAATTTTCCATGTTTTTTATTATTTTGTACTCTTTACTGGTGTTCTGTTGAATGAGTAAGCTTTATAAACAGTTTTTAAGGCTAGCAATCATCTGGACACTTTTAGAGCAACTTTACCAATGCAGCTTTTAGTTCAATACCGCACGATCTCCTTTTCAAAGTATAAATATATCCAAATACCCATTATTGTTGATGTATTAGGAATCTATCACACTGTTTATGATCTGGCTCTATCTTCTGATAGTGCAGTACCCTTTTCCACTACAGGTTTAGAGGCATATGTAGTGCATGGCTCCCTAGATGTCAACTGAACCTATTTGTTCAGGTTTCATCTGTTCCAACACATTCTCATACAGCCTACGTATGTCATTATTTTATATATTTATTAAATATTTAATTTGAAGGCTGGAAACATGAGGCACACTAATGAAGCTTTAACATCTGCAGTAAACTAAATTATAATTGTAACTATTATTATATGTTTCTATAACTATTGTAACTATAAATACTACCAAGTATTTGTAGTAGTAGCCTAATCATAATGTAATTTAAGTCATATACGTTATACAATTGTTTTTGGTGTTATAATAATTTATTGTATTATAGTATAGGCTAATAATAACTTATAAAATTGCAATGTGGTCAATAATTGTCATAGTTGATGTTTCGTGACAGTGTGCAGGATCGCATAATGTTAATATTTAAACCATATGCTAAATAACTTTCTTTGGTTTCTTGTTCCAGGTAAAAATATGGTTTCAGAACAAACGCTCCAAGTACAAAAAAATCATGAAGCATGGGCCAGGCGAGGGAGATCACCTGCACCCTGCAGCATCCGCTTCTCCGTGTTCGCCGGGGATGCCGCCTCTATGGGACGTTTCCATGACGACTAAGAGCACACCCGTGCATTCAGGCGGCTACATGAACAATTTTGGCCACTGGTACCCGAACCACCACCAAGACTCCATGCCGAGAACTCAAATGATGTGATGGGATGTAGACGACGACAGGAACATTGATTTTCAATTGTGAACTTAACTTCATGGCATCTCATTATTTTATTTTTTTAAGTGAAGTTTCGAACTGCTTTTTTTCATTAAGCCTTGTGTAGCCATTTGAACTGCTTTTTGTTACTGTTGTAGACCTCATTTATAGGCTCAACAACTTTGAACGTTGGACCGTTCTAACACAAGCCTATGTTTGTTTTGGTCTTGAACATGGCGTTTGAAGAACGGAAACCGTCCACGCTGCATTCAAGTTATTATCCCCGATTCGGATGTGGAGTTTGTATGTAGGCATTTGTTAAAAAATAAAGCTTCAGTGATCAATTACGCAGCTCAGTAGCCTATCTTTTACTTTATAAAGCGTACTGTAGATTAACTTTTCGAAACAAAACTATTGGCATTGTTGTTATCGTCGTTCAAAAGGTTATGCTGGGTCTACAGATAGTCTATTATGGGTAGGCTACAGGTCATAGGCTACTTAACCATAATTGCGAAGCCAGCATTAGGCCTACGAGTTACATATGTTATCTTCACGCTGACTAAAACAAACTCAAATGAAAAGTTCGTAGGCCTACCTCTGGTGTGGACACGCAACAGACGGCCCATTTTGAAATTTGTCAATGGCTTTTTAAAACTGGCATCTCAATTAAAGGTAATTTGTGACACAGTCTGTTAAATAAAGCTTTCGCCCCAACGCTATAATTACCTGTAATTTGCAGGCTAAGAAATATCACTCTTCAGTGTTGAGAGCACATAACTAATAGGCTATGGAACGGACTCAGAATATCCATCGGCCCTCAGAAAGGAACCTCCACCATTTATCCCAAATTACTTACAGATGCAATAGGCCTATAGAACCGCATAGCTATATCTGAAACTATGTCTAAAGACATAGACTACCCCATTTTTGTCAGCACAGATGGACTTGGGTTATTGATTGATTGGGGTTATTTTTAAGTGATATTGCAATTAAACAGCACATCCTGATGTGTAAAAACAACATGGTTTTGCAGAAGGATTCATTTAGTAATTTATCTAAATGAGGGCAACAATCATCAATTTCTATACAGACAGATAGGCAATAATTACTGAATGTACACAGGGTAACAACAAACCAAATGAAACATCAAAGTCTTGTTGATGAAACCATGTGCAAAAAACATGGGTTAGAGGTCCATTTGGTTCAGAGCAGTGTACAACACCTCTTCTCTCTGTGTGTGTGTGTGTGTTTGTGTGTGTGCATATATTTTCATCTGAAAATGACAGTGGCGAGTGACGTGTGGGACAGGGATGAAACTGGATCCTCTCTATGCCTGCATAAGGCACATAGACAGCTGCTAACTGCCGTGTCCTCTGCTGTGCAGCTTCTGAGCCAACCTTCTAGCTGACCTCATACTGTTACCATACACTTAAACCTGTCACCAACAGGGCTATCTAACTCAACAATCTTTTTTTTACATTTACATTACATTACATTTAGTCATTTAGCAGACGCTCTTATCCAGAGCGACTTACAGTAAGTACAGGGACATTCCCCCGAGGCAAGTAGGGTGAAGTGCCTTGCCCAAGGACACAACGTCAGTTGGCATGACCGGGAATCGAACTGGCAACCTTCGGATTACTATCCCGATTCCCTCACCGCTCAGCCACCTGACTCCCCTTTTTAAGAAGAACATTTGATATCCTTAACCTTAACTGACATCAGCCATTTTGTTTTACATCAGTTACAGTTGTGCGCCATTGTTGCCCACCTCTGTGCCACCATTTACAATGTTTGCTTCCACTGTCCTTTTTTTATATTGACGTCCATGGTAAACAAGCTGGGTTGAGCTGCATAAAGCTTACGTTACTTCTCTCCCCAACCAACATGCCACATCACAGAGAGACATTTCCCAAGGCTGAGGCAAGCGAGTGTGGACAACATGCTGAGTGAAGTATGGGAGAGCGGAGAGCGGGCCACACACAGAGCCATAAGGCTTCTTTACCGTCTGAGGACACTTATCCTCTGAGTCCTCGGTGTTACCTCAAATTGGGTGCACTTCCGATGTACATTGTTTAGATCTTCCTCTCATCCTTACACACACACACACACACTCTGAACTGAGACGTGCATGATGCCCCAATCCACACACACATATCCACACACACATACACACACACTTACTCTAGACTGAGACTTTTTTTTCAACTATTTTATCCTGGACAGCATGACAAACTATAGGAAAACAGAGTAATTAGTTCAAGGCCAGAACAGCAGGGGGCTGTCTTTAACAGCTTGTTAAAGCTGGGCCATGAAAAGTTTTCCATCCACTATACCCTTGGTTGACCAAAACTACACCTCCCATGATTATGTAGTGTCATCGAGGCAACTATTTACAGTGGGTTGTGGAGTCTCCATAAGATTCCATAGTGTACATGTTTTTTGATGCCTCAGAATTTTGTTGTTGTTGATTATTAACAAGTGTGAAATCCGTCATTTGTTCTTTAACCTTTTAAGATATACTTTGTGTGTGTGTGTGTGTGTGTGTGGGGGGGGGGTTTGGGGGGGTTAAGGGGATTGTGGCTTGAGGCTGTGAGGGAAACAACAGCCAGATCTTTTATAACCGGGATACAAACTTCCCTTCCGTTGGTGAGCGTTCCTATTCAGCACGCGACAGGTGATGTCATCACCTTGTCGCTTTCAGTGTTTCTGCTCAGAGGAGTTTTCTCAGGCACTCAAAAGCTCTTTGCAGGTCGGTCCCAAAAAAAAGAGTTCAAACAAAAACAAGAAAAACAGACACTACCTAGGAACTCAAGTTTCTTCCACATACTGTACAGATGTCAATCGTGTCCACTTGAATACATCATAAAGAAGGGATTGTGGGTAAGGTCAGTGCTCAATATGAATAGAAAACAACAAGGGATTTATTGAACAATATTGTGGCACCATCATATACCATCTGGTCGACTTTACAAAATGACAGTCCCAAAAGATGGCAAGCCCACTGCACACATGTGTGCAGTTAGGAAGAGATGTAGAAACTTCTAATTCTATCATTCCAGCTTTATAATAATAAAAGGAAAATGGAAGCATCTGCTCATTGATGGGTAGGGACGTTCTAGAATCATCAGTCAATGACATGTCAGCTTGTGATCAGCTATCAGCATCAAAGAGCTGTATTTTCTTTTGAATCATTTACCTCTCCTAAATTAAACTTTACAACCACATAACCTGAGGTTTGAACCCCTTTATGAAATGCATAGTACATAACTACTGTATGTCCTGAAAGAAAACATAAAACAGAATATGAATCACAATGCAGCAAATATCAGATTAACATATTCCAACCTTCTTTTCTAAGAAGTCAGTCCACCAACTTTTATTAGCTAACCTGTCGGATCCCTCGGCCCATGCCTGGGGCCAGGGAGTATTTTCCTCTAAGTTCATTTTTTCTTTTCTTCATTCCTCTCCTCCTTATTTTTGTAGCTGTCAACCACCATGCACCTTTCTATCGGTCTTCATTTCTTAATGTATCTATGCGGATTGACAGACTTCTCTGGATTTGAATAACGCGTCACCGCCACCAGATGAGAGGGAGGGAGATAGAGGGACAGAGAGAGTAAGATACGTAAACAGATCGATCAATCGATAGATCATGCTTCTCTCTCTCTCCGTCCCTTTCATCTGGTGGTGGTGACGTGTTATTCAAATCCAGAGCCTCCTGTGTGTTTGCTGAGCAGTCACCACCCACACCCTTTTCATACGTAGGTCAGACAGTAAAGAAGAGCAGAGCAGGGTATTGCGGAACAAGGCTATGCGGTGTGGAATGGATAATGTCAGGCTGGGCAGGGCAGTGTCACGCCCCGAACACAGAAAGAATGCTTGTCTTCCACAGTGCTGCCCTGTATGTATGTGTTAAGATCAAGAGGCCAGAAGATCACAGAAGATCACAGCAGATGTAAATCGTCACAATAGCAGTACACTGTAGATGACATTTGAAAAGCTTTATTATTCACTGTACATACACATTTGTATCTCTTATGCACTAACATGACCTCATATGTATATATGTAATTGTTGCACACAGAATAAATAATACCTGAGTTTATGAAACACAGTTTATCATGTATAACATGTATTGAACTTTTTATATATTTAGCATCCACTTCCAGTAGTACCGTTCACCACCATTTTACTGTTTTGCAAAGGCATTTTATGTATGCTCAAATAGAAGTTCTTTAAACAGACATTTCCCATGAAGTAAAATGTAGCCTACTATACTTTACAATTTATTAACGTGAGAAAACTAGATTTAATAATACAACAGCCATTTATATTGCAAATGTACACATGCAAGCTGGCGAATGCTCTGAGTTTTCAGTGTTTGAAGGATCAGAGCCACTCTTGTCATTTAAGATCAGACAACAAAATACCTTTATGGTTTATTTGGTGACCTTGAAGTGTTGCCACATTTTCCACATTGTTCGGCAATACCAAAAGCTGGTAAACAAATCATGACTGATTGATGTTAAGGTCCTGCATTTTAGTTTGGAAACAGAGTAGGACAAAGGACATATGACCAAACAGTCCATGAAGTTGACTTCCCTACAAACTCTTTCCATTTCACAGTCCTGTATTTCTTGTGTAGCCAATGCAACATCAGAGTACTTGGATCCAAAGACAAGAATGACAATCCTTTTTTCTTTCAGTATACTGCACCAATATGCTGATGTGGCGGCCGTGGTGAATGGTGCACATGCCCAGCCTGGGGCAAATGTGAACCTTGTTGATACCAGTTATGGTGACTGTGGTCCTCCATGTAAGGCGGTGAAGAACTGACGGATGGCTGGAGAACTGGCCCCCTAGCGGCTCGGTTGGTTATTGAGTCACTGTTACCATCCCAGACAGCAGGCGATGCTGGCGAATTGCAGGCCATGGAGTCACTGGCGTTTGGGCTGTGGTCTAGAGGAATGTCCCCGTTTTTGAACAGCTTCTTAAATTTGGAACGTCTGTTTTGAAACCAAATTTTGACCTGAAGAAGGAACACATTATTTAAGAATAATGCTCAGAGAAATAGGGTATTCTTAAGGGTTCTTTACAAAAGAGGCCGTTGTGATTTGTTGGAAGCATTCTGAGGTGAACATTATTTCACCAAAATTGTATTAAGTAATTAAATGATAAGGCTGCTGTCTAGGCATTAGACCAATTTAATGGGGTAAATGGTTCCTTTATTGTTACAATGCTAATAAATACTTTTTTGTCTTATTCTATTCTGTTCTTTGTCTTATTCTACTCTATTATAAGTCTATATCTAAACATATACATAAAATGAATAAACATAACTGATCATTTTGAAATATTTTTGTCATTACACATTTGAATAGCCATTTCTTTTTTATTTCATTACGACTAAGTGAATTTGAAATTCGTGCATTCATTATTCAATATGGCTATTTTGATGGATAGAAAATACACATGTGGACTGCACACACTTTAGCAAACTACACATTGGGTTCTGAGCCCTGGCTATAACCCACGAGTAAGCGCAAAACAAAATACAGTTCAACAGTAAATGCGATAGGTAAATTGTATATTGTATCATACATTTAACATTTAAAAGGATATAAACCTGCTTTTTGTTGGACGACAGCTCTTGCATAGGCCTACCTGTGTCTGTGTGAGGCCGAGTTGGGCCGCGAGCTCAGCTCGCTCTGGCAGTGCCAGATACTGTGCGTTCTGGAAACGACGTTGCAACGCTGTGAGTTGGTAACTTGAGTATATGGTGCGAGGTTTACGTATTTTCTTGGGCTTTCCGTTGACCATTCGTACCTCTGGATCGGGTTCTTCTTTCACTAAAAAAAAGAATACATGTTTAAACGTAGCCTACAGTCTGTGACAGTTGTTAAATGTTGATATGGCACAATCTCATTCTGCGCACAAGGATATTAATATTTTATTCAATATATGGCAATAAAGCATGTAATGGGGTTGGTGGAGCAAACGTTCCACGTTTAGCGTTTCAAATAAAGATTTATAGCCTATAAAAACTCCACTTTCTAAATTAAGTTTTGGCCAACATCTTGCCAAAACATAGGCCTACCTCTTGGTTTGTTATCGTGGTCGTCTTTCATTTAACTATAGTATTCCAGGTAAATACGTTGCGTGATAACAACTAGGTATGAGTCAGAGACTGATATGCAGTGATACCTGATGTGCACCGCACTTGTGCCTCGGGCCAGATCAAAGACAAATCCTCCTGGAATGCCAACACTACTAGCTAAACGGGTCTTGTTGTTATATAGTCATTGTTATGGCATTTTAAATAAACAAACATACCATTGAGCTTAACAGGGAATTAATTTTAATGTTCACAGGCTAACTATAGATCATTTTGTATTGTCTATAGGCTGTAAGCAGCTGAGCTTTATGATAATTCAGACAGATAGTTGTCAACTCAAGTAAATTAGTTGGACATAAAGTTAATGAAATAACACCAAAGGATATAAGGCCAATACTTCCCGACCTCGACCATAATTCTTACCGATATCTTGGGAAGGTGAATGTGCGTCCCGGTCAAAATGTTCGTATTGCCTGCTATATATTTGAGGGTAAGGATAGTCCGACTTGGCAGAGTAAACTCCTGAAGCTCCCATTCCGTTTAGATTATAGTGGTGATATGTGTAAGGGTTCATTGGTTGCGAGTAGGACTGTCCAGGATAGTACTCGTGATGGCTGTGCGTCGTGTGGCTGCTGTAGTAGCCCATGTCCGTGGCAGAGGACTCCGGGAGCGTCGGCGAGTCTTTTGTGGACGGGTGATAATTCACTGCACCAAGGAGATCGGACGATTGGCCCGCAACTTTCCTCTCAAAAGTAGGCCCATTCATCGTGCAGGTCGACTAATACCTTATCTAAATTGAAAACCAGTCCAGAAATAAAGCTGCTTTGAATGTTAAGATGCTGAGTTTACTGTTAACACATCAAGCTGGAGAAAGACAGAGCGCATGATCCCTCAGAGTTCGCATTCAAGTCCCTCGACGAAGCTGTCCGCCTTCAATGTGGCAGCTCACAACCCTACTGATCTCTAAATTACAGAGCTTTGGGAGTGGATGCTGCATTCCCATTGGCCCCCAGTTTTAATGCTCTGTCTCTCCCCCCGAGGGGTCGACTCTGTCGCCAGTCTGGCTCTCCTCTTCTCCCCACGAAAACCTCCATGATCCACCCCGAACCAAAGGCCCATAAAAGTTCTAAATTTACTCTGAGATTTTTGAACGTTTGCTGTTTAACCTAACAGTTGTTTCAGTGGGCCTACCATAGGAACAAAACGCACGATGCTGTGCGTTATAGTCTTTAAAAGCCGTTTTTACACACTAGTGCTTAAATAAATTGCTAATAAAATCAAAATGTAATTGTATAACCCTTTTTACATGCAATGTCACTAGTATGTCACACAGGGCTTCTCATAAGACCATGGACCATAGAAGAAGGAAGACCTATGTGATAATCCAGCATTTAGGTCTACATAATATGCTTCGGAGATCCAGTAGGGCCTATATGGCCAGTGATCAGTTTTACATTGGTGATCTTCAACTGCATACATTCCTTAACATCCCTGGGCTGTGAGCCATTTGAGGCGTAATATGTTAACTCGGATTGCTACTGATCATCTACTGTGCTAAACATGCCAATTCATAAAGATATGGATGGTGGATAAGTGACGCTTTACGTTTTAGCCAAAGCTTTTGGAAAATGATTTCTATTAAGTCTATATCAGTCAATACTTCAACAAAATGTTGAGACATTTTCTGACCTGAACTAGGACTGTGGACATACTGGTGTTAAATTCAAATGCCAATCATTTCCAGAGGTCGTTGTGATGTGATCCTACAGTGCCCTCTGCTGTAGAAATGACAGCTTCGTTGTGACAACAGTTGTGTGGGATAGAAAAGGTTATGACAACTGTTGACCAAGTTATGTTGAAATTATCCCATGCTGGGTACATAATCACAGGCCTTTTTGTTGATAATAACTCATATAAATTACGATTTGGGTTGCTTCACAGAAATACCCCCATAAGCCAATGGGTTGGCCTTTTCAAACGCCTGACGTTGCAGTTGCAACAAGTTACATTATCACTTGTACCACAACGCCACTTATTTAATTATGTGTGTCACCTCGAGGGACAATCTAAACATCGCTATACAATACAATTATGGATGTCTTCAGTCAAATAGTTTTCAAGTTATGGAGCAAAACAACCAAGACAATGTAAGTAGCGCTAATATCAAAACATTTAGGTACACAACATGTACGTAAATACATGTTTTTGTAGACTTTTTTTTACTGCAGTATATTTTATATATTCTTTTGTTTCTACTGTTGGGATTGAGACCCCCAACTGGGAGCCGTGTAGATCTGGCTCAACATTGTCAACATCAACAGTCAACCAGGATAGAAGCAACATATCCTTTCCCCAACTCATCTAGCCAAAGCAGCAATAGCTCCACCACTTATCCTCGAATAAGGCTGTTCCTAAAGTGTAGTACAAGCTTCTCACATCCAGCAGTAGTTCTGTCTTACTTTCTAGCCAGGGCTCCAAGAGTAGCTCCCCTCTTCTAGTTTTCAGCCAGAAAGGCCCAGCAGAGGAAAAACTTTTTTCCATTCTTTTCCTGCTAATCAGACTTTTTAGACATATTCCCCCCCCCCCCCCCCCCCCCCCCCCACAAACAGTCCTCGAGATCACACAAAAACGCTCAATATTTTTCACGTTTTTTTATTAGCACTTGTCTTTCTCTATGTCATATATAGGAAACCCTCTAGTCCCCACAGTCATTTCCCAACCTTACAGTTTTTTCTCCAAGCAAACCCCTCTCTAAATACAATTCTAATAAACAACTCATTCCCCCAGTCACATTTCATTGAAACAAATCATTCACATAAGCACTGTGTGACTAAGCTCTCACTGTGGGGGCCTTTTGATTCTCTTTTTAGCATTGTAAAAAAAAGGGGGAAGGTGTGAATATAACAGGCCTCAAGAGATGAAAAGAGGCGCTTGGCAATATTATGTACAAACAAGGAGAGGGGATCATAAGTGTTGCACAAGCTTTAGAGCTTGATGCTTGATGACAGTTTAATCTTCCTGTGGTGGTGTGTTCATGGACAGTAGGACATTTCACTGTCCACTTGTCCTTACCAGAATGCCATCAATGTATGTGTGTCAAAGTCAAGGGTCAAAGGGCACAGTTCACTTCAAAATGGGATGGGGGAGGTGGGGTGCCAGCCAGCTGTACAAACTGTTCTTCTGGTGAGCTGGTATAATTGGAAGGGGAAGAAAGGTTCTTCTCTGACAAAACATGAGCATATTCAGGGCCAGGGGGGGTTGGCAAAGAGAACCCAATCTTTAGGCAGTGAGCCCACCTACCAGTTATAATATGATCGAAATCTATATGTATCATACATGTATGTATATGTATCTGCATTATCATACAAGATTCCCTGATTGATCAGCAGTGAGAGAAAGGCTGCCCAGTTACACTGAAACCTGTGATGAGTGTGTAGGTGTATCTGTAATTGTCCGTGGGGAAAGCTCTTTCAGAGCAATGCCTGTCAGGGCGATAGGGGATCTTAAGCAGGGAGTTAGGGGACAGACTTGGCATTGGGGGGACAAAGTTGGTGGTGTGGTTACGGCCTAGCCCTGTCCATTTGTGTTTTAGTTGGTCGCTCAGTTGGTTGGTCGGTTTCTTCGCTTGCTGGGTTGTGGAAGTCCGTAGAAACCTCTTTCATGCCCTGCTCTTAACCTAGAGTGACTGGTCCACAGACAGGCTGAGCTCACTCTGGGCTGGGTGCAGGTGGTTGGCTCTCTATAGAGAAGAGATATTTCGATTAAAACCAAGTCGAAACAGGAAATGTGGCACGGATGTAGGGAGCACAGTTCTTCCACTGACCTATGTGAGCTTCTTGGCTTTGTTGTAGAGGGAGTCCACCACTTTGCTCATGTTCTGAATGGTTTCCAGGGCAGCCTCATACGTCTTGTCTACCAGGGGCTCTTCAAAGATGATCAGCACACCCTCGCCTTGGTCCAAGATACCTGTACGGACAGGACATAAGCCAGGTCAAACCACGAAAGGCCAGGCAGTGTTTTCTGGGCAACAAGATTTCGTTACAGAGAGCAGAACAGAAAGGAAGGTTTGCAGAGAAAAAAAGAAAAAGAAAAACGCACCGTGAAACTTCTCGTCAAGAATCATCTGTGACAGTTTCCTCTCAACATCTCCCTGAGGATGGAAAGAACATCTGATCAATTTTCTGTAACACCTCTGGTGAAGGTATCATGCAGATGGACATGCTGGATGTGGTGTGAATCCTACCTTGGAGAGTTTGATGAGGCTGGAAATGTGTTCCATCTGTAGGCAGAGGAAGAGAAAGTTAAGTCAGATGATACTCTCCCATCTAGGAAAACATACTAAGAACATTCATATAAATATTGTACCTCTTTGCAATTGTATGTCAATCCTACCACAATAACGTGAAATTCACAAGTGATAACAACTAAGCCGTTTAAACAGCAGTAGCGGTAAAATCGTAAATCTCTGTCAGTAAAGAAGAGTAGAATGACAGTAAAGTAGAATGACTGTAGAGTCGGTGCAGTCCTGGCCTACCTGGACCCTTGAGAAAGGCTCAATGACCCTTATGAGGTTCTGTTCCAGAAGGTTGTCATAGAGTTTTGTCAAGTGTGTGCTTATTATGGGGTCATCCCTCAGTTCTGATCTGTACTCTGTCAGGGCCTGGAAAGTACAGAGAGGATAGGCAAGTGGCATAAGAGCAGGGATTTGTCTCAATGAGATCAAGAGATAAATTAGTGTAGGGTAGGCAAAGGAAGAAAAGAAGAGCAAAACGGTGAGAACATACCTTTTCAAAGTCTGCCAACGACCTGTTCTTGCTGGCTAGGGCCACACACTTCAGTGAATCTGTCTACAAACAGAGACAGACAGAAAAAGACGATGAGGAAACAAAGATCTGATTGTGTGTGTGTGTGTGTGTGATGCTACAGCAGAGGTGTGCATGGCAAGGTGAAGACATACCTGTCTCCCAGCGTGCCGCAGGGCTAGCTTTCCACTGGTCAGAGTCTGGACATCCTCTGGCCTGGAGTCACAACAGACATGAGGGAAAAGTCCACAGGTCATCACTACCTCATCAAACAATGAGGTCCAAAATCGCAGAACAGCTGCACCCAGTTTTTGACGCAATTCTTAAAAGATGGGTGGTGAAGAACAGAAAGGAGGCTAGAGATGCGAAACAGATTGAACCCCCTGATATTTCTGAGGGCCGATCGGGTAGAGAGCGGCCTGGGGACTAATGAGGCGCTCATCACACATGTTAAAGTGAATAGCATTTGTATATGTTGTGTCATTAGCTGTTTTGTATAGAAGTATCAGCTGGACAGCATATATCAACCCTAAACACACAGCCGGGTAAGACTTTACTTACACATTGAGCATAATTTTGCAGAGCAGCATGTATTTGAGTGATGTAATGGCTCTGGGGCTGTCGATGGAGTCGTATCCTTCAAAGGCCTCGTAGAAGTAGGAGTAGGCCGTCTTCCAGTCCTTCTCCTCAGCCGCGTGAATGATCCCTGCGCACAGCAAGAGGTCAGGTCAACGGAGAACCATACCGCTGGGTGACATTCCAAGCTGAAGCACACCTTGGTCAGGGCCATTGAGAATGTGTGGTATGTTGAGAGTCTGTGTGTGTGTGTGAGAGAGAGACTGCCTGAGGGTGTGCGTGCGTATGGGCAGTAGTGCTGTACCTGACTGCATGTCAAGCGCGGCCTGCAGTTTGGGCGGGCAGTAGATGGCGTTGGCAGTGGTCCTGGCAGAGGTGAGGGCGGCACGGGCCTTGGGAAGGTTACTAAGGCCGTGGTACGTCTTACTCTCCAGCAGCTGCACCTCAACCAGGAGAGCTTTGTCGTCCATCTTCTTCAGCTCCTGCAACAGCTGGGTGCCTGGACAAGAAAAGGGAGATGGACAGATGTCTTAATGATATATTCTTTGTTCAGTCATTTTACTTTAACATACAAACTGAAAGACTAAAACGTTCATAATTGAAATCAGTCTCACCGAGCTGGAGAGCCTCCTGGTATTGCTTTGTGTCATAGTACAAAGAGATCAGACGTGCCTAGAGAGAGGGGAACCAGACTATTACTTTAGACATGTTGTGAAAACATGATTATTTTCTGTTTTACTTCACTCTGTTCATGCCGTTTTGGTGTTTCGCACACTGATACTGGGAGATGAAGAACATGAAACACAAGACCTCACCTCTAGAGCCTGCCTGAGGAAGGTTCTCTTCTCAGCCTTGGCCCACTCTATGCACTCCAGACACAGGTCCACCTCCTGGCCCGTGGCTGCCTCCATGTCCAGGAACATGTCCAGCAGAGAGCGCACAAGCCTTGCTGCTTTAGCCTTACTGATGGAGTTTAGGAATGGACGGACATACTTCAACAGGCCACCCAGCTCTTAAGAGAGGGAAGGAGTAGAACAGAACGGTGGGGGATTGTAAGAGAAAGTACATTTAATCCAAAGCTTGTTTTTCTTTTGTAACACGTTTTTCTTCTGGTACACCCTTCAGTAACTGGCTTTTGTTCCAACCCAATACTATCACACATGCCCATGTTACATACCAAAACAAATATTTCGTGATGAACTGGTCGAACTAGCTGTACTGATGCTGGTCTAGTACAAAAGCACTAACAGTCCCCAGCTCCCAAAGACTGACCAGAGGTCTAATCAGAACATTTAAGGACCGTTACCTGCAGCCTGGCCCGTCTTAGCCAGGAGACCCCCCAGTTCCAGGATGCTCTGCTCTTTGACACGTACCGCCTCCTCATCGCTCTCCTGAATGTCACGCTTTACTAAAGCACAAGAGTCCATGGTCAGCATCTCACACTTCAGCGTTGCTGTGGTAACATGCAGCTAGTTTGGTTAACAAGTGTTTGCTTGCAGACTGAAAGCTAAGATGGAACATGGTGTTGCTAGCTTGCCATGTCAAACAAAACGCCACTCAATATAAGCGTCCACACAAGTAACACAATCTGGCCCAATTAGCTAACTATCTAGCTATGATTTGTCAAATATACACAGTGATGGGGGTCTACACTGCGTTGTACCAATTTCTATTGTTTGTTATGCAAGAACATTGAACTAAGCTAATGTTAACGTGGGGCTTAACCATACTTACTGTACGTGCAAGCTAGGCTAACTGGCTTTTGAATAGCTAAAGCAGGCACATGATACATTAAATTAGCTGGTTTGTTCACTAAATTACGACTTACTTTGACAACCTCTGCGCTAAAGGTAGCTCGTCTAGCTACCGTAGGCTAGCATTTACGTTCGTAAGACAGCTAGCACTTGTCTACATTTTACAGAAAATTGTAGTGCTAGCAAGCTTGCAGTTAACACGTGTTGTAACTTACATATTTGGCTGGCCTTGCGCTGTAAAGAATATGAACAATATTGGCAGCTAAAGGTAGTTAGCTTGCATAATTAGCCTGCTAGTTACTAATTTCCATTCAATGAGCTAGCATGCAAGCTAGGCTAGCTACCGGTATCCGCCTGCTGCTGACTCACTGTGGTAATGAATGTGCGTAAGGCAAGACTGAAGCTATATAGCTAGCAAGTTAGCAGCAGCATGTAGCTAGTTCGCTAGCCAAGTTTGCGCTAGCTGCGAGCTACAACAAAAAATATAAAACAGGTATACGAGTTGATCTTTTGTAAGCCCGTTTGTATCTATATACTTACCAATTGAATGTAAAATATCAATAGACGCATTCCGGTCTGTACCGAGAAGAGACTGGGCTCTTTGAAACTCAGCCACTGCCGCGGCTGCCATCTTTCCTCTCCTCAATGACTGATTGTTGTTCCGGTTAGCTCATGATGTCGACAAACAATCGCGCGCCCCCTCCGCTCACTTTCGCTAACCGCAGTTTAACTGCAAGGTAGCAAATAATTCTGAGATTTTGTTGTGTTCTATCGAGAAACTGTTGGTGTTGGTGTGAGACATACCATACAAAATAACGTAGCTGGGCAGAAAAGGGCATCAAATAATGTACATTTGTTTGGAGTGTGGACCACCCCACGCATCCTTCAGCACCACGGACAGCGCATATGAGCTAGTTCTGACGGCTGTTCTGAAATACAACCAGATAAGTGTAGTCTAGGCTTTGGTACGGCAGGTTTGTCACGTTCTACTTGGCACTACAATAACAACATGCATGCAAAGTGCTATGTAAGTGCTCTTGGTTGCTATTTAAGTGTTTTTTACAGGATCACCTTCAATATTCAGTGACTAGACTGCTTTACAAGATTTTCGAAACTCATTAAACAATATCTGAACCAAATGTGTGCGCATATTGTATATGTAGCAAGCTTTCAGCTGTGTTGACGTGTGAATGTTGTATCATATTTAGCAGCTGGCCTAATGTTCAATGATTTCATAACGTTCTTATCAAATCAGAACAAAATAACATAAATCTTGCATGCAGAGCTGATAAAAACATGCATCTGTGGGAATCCAACACCACATACCTCTACAAACCCTATCATATTGGCAAACATTCCACCACTAAAGCCTAATTATAGGGACCTGACACACCCCCAATTCACGATCCATAATCAAACAGAAGACACTGCTTCATGCATCAAAAATACGTCTGATTGCCATTTAGATGTGACGTGTATCCATCAGTTTAGTAATCCTTATGGCATAGTATAAACCATTGGACACAATGCTGGATGCAGCAGGGCAGACCATAGATAGAGCGTCTAGTGGTCGGTGCTCCTCCATTAGCCACAACCAATAACATTAAACACCACGACTGCAACAGCAACTAGCAGCAACAGCATCCAAGCGTCGACCAATAGGGTAGCGTCCTGCCATTTCCACAACCAACCCGCATATCTGCAGATGCCTGCATCAAAGCGTCGAGCGTTTTTGCTGTTAGATTAAGTATAAGCCACATATTTAAAGAGTCCATAGTAGCCATTTTCTCATCATTTATTTTCTTTGTTTTGATGTTCCTCTCCTCTGTTTTCCTGTTGGGGATTTGGAAAAGAAACACAGTCAACATTGTTGCGGGGACTGCTGGCATAACAGCCGTGACATAGATTTTTGCTCCTCAATGGAAGACATTTTTACAGAAACAGCGAGTGTTACACATTTCGCATATTCTCTGCATCTGTACTCTCATCGACGAGAGAGAGACTTCCATTATTCGTAGGTGGACATTGAAAGTCATTTCAATTAGGAAACGACCAGCTATTAGACCTTGAAGAACTGTAAATATAGTCTACCAGTGATTGCGAACCGTCTTGCTCGCACGCCGTAGACGCCCAGCACCTTGGACAGCGGTTAGGCAGCACTCGCGAAGGTGTGAAAAATTACCATAGACCGTTGAATCCTATCTGGTTGACATAATTTGCCCTTCAGTAAAGGCAAAGGGGTAATTCTACATGGGTTACACTGAAATATTCAATAGATTTTAAGGTAAGAAACAATGTCAATGGTTGTTGTTTTCCTAAAGTATGTCACCACCTTTAGACTAACAGTATTTAAATCAAAGGATAAACTTTTTTGGTTTTCGTTATTTTAGACTAGTTAATTTGAAAAGGAAATGATTTGTCTTGGCTACACGTTTTTGCATTTGCTTACACGTGCGTCTTTTGACAAATATCCATGAGCTACAGTACATTTGAGGAAGACTTCAATGATGGTATAATATAAATAAATCATACACATGAAAGGGTAAATATGTGTACAATGTCCGATATGATATGTAATCTACATCTTTAAAGCTGCTGTGTGCTGGGGGGATGGTGTTTTCATTCAAGGCTTCCATTTTGAAGCTAAGATGGATGCTTGCGCACATTTCGTTATCATGCTTCTCTGGCCTTATCTTGTTCCTTATATAATTATGACGAGAACATTGAGCTGTGCACGTGAAGGCACTTAGCAAAGAAAAACTACTGTAAACGCCAGCCCAGAACGTACAGAACATATTTTAAATGATGGTTAGCCAACATTTTTATTTGTGTAAAACTTTCATAGGAATAAACGGATTAAAGAAAACAATAACTGAATTTGCAAATGAACATAGTTTAGATTTAGACCACACAGAATAGGTCACATGTCGAAGAAGTTATTGATATTTCTTGTAGAAATTACAAACGTTATCATCTCACTAAGATTTCAATTTTAATAATGTGTGGAAATGAAAATGCAAATGTGATTGTGAAGTGCCATTGTGATTGAATTGCACACAGCTGTATAAACACCAAAAGCAGATGATGAGAGCATATTAGTCTGGACTGTATTCCTCACTAATCATCCACAGAAAACATGAGATGAACAGGTCATAATGCTGTTTTGATTCCTCACAGGTTTTGGTTCCCTCAAGAGGCAACGTTTTCTGTTTTTCTCCAAACCTTCTGGTCCAACCCCAAAACGAGTGAGCTAGACCTCCCTTCATAAACCAGCGGCATCATGGGTACTGTCCTGTCTCTCTCCCCAAGCTACCGTAAGGCGGCCCTGTTTGAGGATGGCCCTGCCACAGTGGGTCACTACACGGCGGTGCAGAACAGTAAAAATGCTAAAGACACCAAGAGCCTCAAACGTCAGTCCATCATAAGTGTGCTGCCATGGAAACGCATCGTGGCCGTATCGGCCAAGAGAAAGGGGTCCAAGAAGCTCCCTCCGGACGACAGTGGGCGGGGCAGCACAGAGCACACCTCTGCCTCCAACAGCCTGAAGCTGAAGAAGTCCCAATCCTGCGCCAACCTGTCCTCTTACACCACCCAAGACCCAAGCACCACCACCACCACCTCCATTCCCACCTCCAAGACTGTCGCCAACGTAGCCGCCACAGTCAAGAAGAACTCTCTGACGGGTTCCGTGAGCCAGGCCTCCAATGTCGCCGGCACGCCCAAACGGGTCATCGTGCAGGCCTCCACCAGTGAGCTCATGAGGAGCCTGGGAGAGTTCCTGTGCCGACGCTGCTACCGCCTGAAGCGGCTGTCTCCCACCGACCCGGTGCTGTGGCTGCGGAGCGTGGACCGCTCCCTGCTGCTCCAGGGCTGGCAGGACCAGGGCTTCATCACCCCCGCCAACGTGGTCTTCCTCTACATGCTCTGCCGGGACGTGGTGTCGGCCGAGGTGGCCAGCGAGCGCGAGCTCCAGGCCTCTCTGCTCACCTGCCTCTACCTGTCCTACTCCTACATGGGCAATGAGATCTCCTACCCGCTCAAGCCCTTCCTGGTGGAGGCAGAAAAGGAGGCCTTCTGGGACCGCTGTCTGGAGATCATCAACCGCATGAGCGGCAAGATGTTGCAGATCAACACTGACCCACACTACTTCACCCAGGTTTTCGCCGACCTGAAGAATGAGAACAAGAAGGAGGAAGAGAAGACGCGGTTATTGATAGGCCTAGACCGGTAGAATGAAGGAGGACATTAGTAGAGGAGAGAAGGGATGGATGGATGTGGTGGGAGTAGCTACAGTAGAGCAGGCATATTGTCTGGTGTTTCTGAATCTGCTCATAGTGCCAGATTTGGTTTAAATAGGAACATGAGCGAAATGAGAAACAGTCTTAGGTTATAATGTGATATCTAAGGTAAATGGAGGCCACCAAACAGATACAGTTACTGTGAGTGTTCATCCTGAGGCATTGTTTATTGGTTTAGTCTCCAGAACATTGGGTAATTGTTGTTCAGCCTGGTGATCTGGAGCTGGATACATCAACATGAGCTTAATCTGACCAGATTACATTTGATTGCACTTTAAAAACAGTAAAGAGTAGAACACACACTAAATAGATCATCAAATCAAAAGTAAGAATGGTTGAATCCCAACTTAGGCCAAGAGATATAATATAGGGCAGGCCAATAGACAAGAAAGTATCTTAAGGTGACCCAGGAACTAATCATTCTCAACCCTCCTGGATCAGTCTCTCAGTTTACTCAAAACAGGAAGGAGACACCAGACAATCTCCCTGTGCTCTGCTCTTGTACATACTCATAGAGAAATGAATTGAAATACAGGACTCACGTGAAACCGAAGAGGCACCGAGAGATCAAGTGTGAGTGAGGATCCAGGTCCTGCAGTGAATGAGGGTACACTAGAGCCAGAACGATGATCTCGCAGCACATGAGAACACCTCACAAGTGTATGTGTAATAACCTTTTGCCAATGTCCCCTACCTCAACATAGTAACCATACCCAAGTTTAAAACATACAATAGCACTAGCTCTGGGTTGAAACTACACCTTTTCCCTGGCCAAGTTTACTGGGCCCTCAACACCGATTTTACTCCTTAGATGTCGATATGGTTAACTGACCCTATCAGTGGTTGAGTCACTTCACTTTCCTCACTACAGCAGGATTATGTAGCTACTAGCTCTGTTGGTCTTATTGAAACTTTGTTTAAAGTAAAAAAGGGAACTTTGCCAGTCTCATTCAACAGATGCTATGTGAAAAAAAAATGCTTCTACCTTTTTTGGGCGTGGGTTGGTGGTTGTTGGGTTCCATAGTTTTCTGTCTAAAAGAACATGATTATGTTTTGGGTTTGGAAGTTCCATAGAGGCTATGTCTGAGGTAGAATATTTTACAAGATGGTAGGAGCAATGGCATCATAGACACGTTCTTCCATCCTCTGCTACAACTACTCACCCCCCACCCCCACACTTGACAACTGGCAGACACTTTAAGACACTGATGGATCCTCTGCTTGGTCGAGAGACTTTTGTCCACTGTCCACTGGTTATTTATTTGATGGCTTGTGTTGACATGCATGTGTGCTTTTATAGGTTTCCCAGCATGCTGCTTTGTGTTGGCACATCACATGTTATCAAAAAAAGCAGTGATCACACTGTATTTTGAGGCTGAGTCAGCGTTATGACTCCATCATACACTGGGGATAGGCATATGGTGATGTTATACGGCTGAGTCGACCTTGTAACAAGTCTTCAGTTTCGGAACCCATGCCCTCTGACAGAGGGTGGACGTTGTGTGCCATATTGTTCTAAAGAGTTACATTTTATATTTAAAAAAAAAATCACCTCTAGTTTAAAATAATGGTGAACAAGGAAGATTTCAATGAATCATTTAACTATTTTGGAACAGAAAGGACTTGTGACAGGGAGTAATTCCGCATGTGGAAAGAGTGATGGTTAAATACCACATCCTAAAATATTGGCTGCTATATGTAGCCTAATAAGAGACACCAAGCTCACAACAAATATGCACACGAAAATCATTGCAAAGCTTGCTTACATACTGCTCTTAGATAGGTTTCGTAGATGGTATTGCAGTGTCATTGTGAGGACATTTATAACATTATCAAAATAAGATTTCCCCCCTACGTTTGCTAGGTTACAGTTTATCAAATGATCATTCATGTCAGAGCTGGTATGGGCTTAGAGACAATTTGCTGACAGTCATCTGCACAGGAATAAGCAAGGAAATGCAATGTTTCAGTGGATACCAGCATTCCAATGGAAACTATTATGGTACACTGACACTTCATATTCTGTGCCATGAGAATGCACATTTGCTAGTCGGGGGAGGGGAACTTCTTATCACTTGCAACAAACTAAGAACAGGAAACTGTGGTAAGTGTTCCCACCATTTTGTTTTTCACCTTAAGATCCGCTGGAGCAAGCACCTATGAGGAGAAGAGATGATGGAAGGAAAGAAAGAAAGACGGGGGTCTCAGAATCTACCCAGTTGTTTCCTCTTTGATTCCATTCCATGCTCATAACTATGTGCCACGTCTTATCTTGCAACACACAGTAAAACAAACAAAAAAGTGTAAAATATTAAGCTAATGAAGTTATTTCCATTTTTTCCCTTTTCATTTGTGAATCATATTGTGTATAACTGGTGAACAAAACAAGGTAAATAGTGTTATTAGAGTTACAGTACAGCAGTCTGTGACTATATGGGTGTGTGACCATGATTATGTATGTGAGAAGTGAGAAGAATTTGATCAACTGTTACAATTACTTTGTATAAAACATTTGCAAGCAATTGCTGTCCTCTCCTTATTTGGCTCTGGTCGCTTGATTACTAATTACGATTTTAAATGACGTCATAAATGATATGGCATAGCCTGGGGGATGTTGAACGCAACATCAGCCTAGCCAGACAACTAGCCATAACGCAGATCACCAGAAACGATTTGATCTGATATGACTATTTAGTACTAATAACTACCCTCTCTGGCCACAGTAAGGCAGCAACGAGCTGTGTACGCTTCACAGTTCTACTGCTTTGGCTCTGTATTGGGCAAAAGGCATGCAGTCACCCTTCGTTGCCAATTTCAATGGCTGTCAATACAGAAAACACACCAGGATGTCTTGCGTATACTTACATATATTGTCCTAAGTGATCATAAACATGCAAGAGCAGTTTCCTGCAAAGGTTTGCTTGAAGGTCACATTTATGCCATGTCTTTCCAATAGCACTGGCTAACACCAGTGGGAGTGGGCAACCAACTTACTGTGGCGCTGTCCGTGGTTCTGAAACGCTTTAGAAATGGTCCAGTCTAGTGTAGGAGCTGTCCAGTGTAGGAGATGTAAGGTGTTTATTGGCACCGAGCAATGTTCTATGAGTAGACCTACTATAGACATTGGCACATGCTTGGATATGTATTAACATAACTCGCATCAACAATAGTGCTATAAGTTGGATTTCGCCACATATATAAATCATGTCGGGAATGTGATGTTAATCGTACAAGACGTTATCACAAGACTTAATCGATTATACTATTTACGTGCAGGGATTGAATGAGCCAATCAGAGGCAAATGCCCAGCCTCCGTTGGCAGTGTGCAGTGCGGAACGATGCATCTTGCGCAGGTTAAAGCCAGTCTGTTGCTGTCCGCTCACAGTGTTGCCGTATGAACTATCCTTCAGAGCTGCATTTCTGAATACCACCTAACGACGAAGATGGCGGCCAGGGTAAGATATTATTCTGTAAAAATAACTCCTCGTAACCCATTCTAAATGTTTGTCAAATATAATTAGAGAACATGCCGAGCTGTTTGACGACGCGGAAAGCTTTTTCTAGCAAACGAATGACACTAACAATTTGCTGCTAGAACGTCGCACCTGAATGTCACAACGACTAATATATCTGTCTTAAATTCCAAATGTATCCAGCTGTGTTTTAGCCATATAATGGGCTGCGCTTTTGTCTGATCTTAGCTTTTAAATATAATATACCACGATTGCATAATCAGATAACAACCAGAGCTAGGAAGCTAACTGTGTATCCTTTGCTTAGCTGAGTGAATTTGTAGCTAATCCTGGATTGTAAATGTCCTTGAACTGACGGACCGAAGAATATGATTATTGAAAAATGCGACCTATGCCTTGAATTTCTTTTAAAAAAAGAATCTGAATCTGAATAATTGCAAACTAGAACGTATGAATTCCAACCTCTTGTGGGTTATCAGCATTGCACTGCATCTATTGCAATAGGTTAGATCTGTGCCTCATTGGGCTGTTGTTCTATTTTTGAGATATACTGATGTAGGCCTAGGTAGGCAGTGTATGATGATATGTAAGTGAACAAACCTGTCAAAGTGCGTAGCGGATTCTAGGCTGGCCAGCTGCAGCCTCGTACTGTGAACTTCACCAGCAACCGCGTCACACGCCCCGCTGTTCTGAGACAGGGACGGGTGTACACTGGTGCAGACACAATCAGATCCAATAATCAAGTCTAATCACTGAACAATTTCAAATTTTCTCTGGATTTCCAAACGAGAGTACTTAATGTAAGCACTACGAACCCAATGATACAACAATGGTGCCAGTCATCTCTTTCGGGGCCTGCAGGAGTCAGACCTGAAACGTCTGGAAATCATGCGTAGGTTTTCTGTTACATTTAGATACTAATATGAGAGGATAGACTAGGACTAAGTGCTTAAAGACATTTTACATGATAAAGAATATGGGTATATTGTGTTTACAAGAATATTTCAGACTAACTCTGTTGAAAAAAATCCAGATAGCGTTGAATTGCCAGCGGAGACTGCATCTCGAGCAAGAGAGATTCTGACCAGTGCTGTTTTGTATATAATTTTTTTCTGCTACATTAATCCATAAAGGCCCAAATCATCAGCACTTCACTAATGGAATGACTGTAAAAAACTTCCAGAAGTTTCATCACAGGAAATGACTGTCAGGGTGGATCTGGGCAAACTTCAATTGCACTCGAATTATAGGGTCTGAAAAATTAATGACTTTATTACTACTTAGTTTGTATTATAGGTGGTGTCACAGGTGGTGTCACATGGTCCAGATTCCTGTGGAAGTCTTCGCCACAGCGAAGTGTGTGTTTGTGATGATGTACAGAGCCTCCGTTGAGGTCCTTTCTCATGGTCATTCGACATGAGTCAACTGTGTCCCATGGCACGTTGCTCCCTCCCCCCTCCCCTTGGTCCTTGTCCCCTTAGCCCTGCGGATGCCTGTCATACAGGGCAAGAGGGACACAGAGCCTCTTAGAATACTAACTGTGGAATGTAGAATAATTAATTAGATGAAGAACATGGATTGGTGTAAACACAGATATGTAGTAGGGATGATTTAGATTTATTCTCTCTGCCTATGATTTGTAAACCGAAACTGCTGGTGTCCTCAACGTATAGTTGAGTGCAGTAGAGTAGCACTTTATTGATTCCCTTGGGAAATTGCACTGTTACGGTAGCAGAGGCAACAACAAAATACAACATGAACAAAGTACTGAATACAATAACAATATACATTTACAACATACAGTACGTAGCACAGTCGTGCAAATACCTTAGCATGTCTAGTCAGTGCAAACATGGAGGGTGCAAAACATTGGCGTGAGAGAGGCATGTTGGCCAACAGCTCATTCTCTTCATCCAAAAGTCATCCAAAAGGCTTTAGTCAGTTGTCATACATGACAATGTATTTTATGCTACCACCTTAGAGGCTCTACGTTTTCCAGCACACAGCCTTCGTGACTTCATCTCATCGTGTTTGTTGCAACATTTGCACCAGTGATCCAGTCCACTTAGAACAGCTGAGCCTTGAAGGTTTCTTTTTTTCAGATAAACAAGGAAAACATGTCAGAGACTGTAGCATCTCTAGACTCAGGCTAGTATTTAGGCTACGTTTCCTCAGTGTTGACAAGCTAGTGAGAACATGCACATTGTTTGTGCGCACAATCTCACTTGTTTTGTGCATTCACATCTGTGTGTGTGTGTGTCAGTTCATGCCAGAAGCAATGTGTGTCTATGAATGTGTTCTAAGACTGGGCTGGGTTTGTGTGTGAGTGGTGCATTCAATGGGGGAGTGTACACATTAATCTGTAATCCCTATGTGTGGCCTCCTCTCGGTGAGCTTTGAGCCGTATCTATATTTGGAGACATACACTATGTACGGTAGGAACAGAACAGGGAAAGACTCTTTGGGAAAGGCACTTAAGTTAAAATTAAAATTGATTGTGAGAAATGAAAAGGATTAGGATTTGTGTGTGGACATGGAGAGTATCCATTATAGAGCTATTGTGTTTTTCTTGCGTGTTGGTGTTTGTCTTCAGAGAGGAACGACCTTCAAACATTGTCCTCTTGCCTGGTCATCCCTTTGAACTCAATGATGCGTTACTTTAGGCTGGAGGCGGGGTCTGAGAGAACCATGCTGTGGAATCAGCCAATAAGAGAAGTGCTAAATAAATCTAATTTGAACTATATTTTGGAATAGGACCAACAGACATGTTTGGTAAATACGTGATGACAAATATGCAATTATTAAATGGTGCCCACTAAAATATTTGATTTTGTCCGCTATGTAGAACTGCTGCTGTGTGTGTCAGTCTGGGAGTTAGTAGGTCTGGCTAAGTGCAATGCCATTCAGTAGAAGAGTCATTGCCATGCTGCCTCTGAAGCATTGATTTAATTTCCCCCCAGTAAAGACCAGAAATTACTTAAGGTGATTTAGCTCAATGAAGAAACAAAATGAGCATAAAAAGTAGCTAATATCTTGAAGCATTCCTGCATTGTTTGTTAATATTGAATGGACTAGCTGTCTTCTAAACCTAGGCAAAGTGTTTTGATGTTGAAAGAAATGTTAGACTGAACTGATTTAAGTTTAGTATTTTGCTCAAGTACATATTTTTTCCATGGCAGACAAGTACATGAAATGCTTTTGTAAAAATGAGAAATGATTTGAATATTGCAGCATACTGCTCCTGGAAACTAGTTACGTGCTAACCTGTTTGCAATTGATCCCCAGCAAAGAGAACACATTGGATACTTCCCTAGGGATTTAGCCTCTTGCATTAAGGAAAAGGACACCATACTATGATAGAAATAGATGTTTTAAACTCTGCCAAGCAGGAGAGAGAGACAGGAGCTGTATGTCCCTTACAAGAAGAGAGTTTTAGGCTATGGTTTAGAGCAGGGGTCCCCAAACTACGGCATGCATTTGGACCGGCCCTCTGAACAATGCCAGACTTTTTTCCTTTTGTTGTTTTTTTTATAGAGAAAAATAAATAAAAACAAATCAGTTCACTGACTAATATGCAGAACTAAGTAAATGTTTTGATTTCAATAGCAATGAATATGAAAAAAGCTAATTACGATAGTAATAATGCTCTTTTAATAGGCTATATATCCCTTGATATGTACGGGTGTACGGTGCATAACAAAATAATAAACGAATCTAGCATAATGAATACATTTAAAATCATAATAAAATCTTCACAATAATACTGGTAGTCACTCTGGCCCATGTAATTTTCTGTTACAGACCGACCCGGCCCAACATTAAAGAAAGGAATAATTATCTGGCCCTCGCAGAAAAAAAGTTTGGGGACCCCTGGTTTAGAGGAAATACATTATATTGGTTCTATTTGTATATATTCTGTAAATGTTGTCTATATTTAGATCCAGAGTTAGACTGAAGGAGACATTTAAAAGAAGTTTGTGAAGCACTAACAATATTTTTGTGTAAAGAACACAGTGCTAAATCTAGCTGCTCAGCTCAGTGGTCGGAGCATATGACTGCAGAGCAAGAAGTTACAGGTTCAAATCCCCCTCCCTATGTCACTGGATAAAAGGGTCTGCCAAATGAATGAATACATGACATTATTATCTGAAACAATGTACAGTACACTATAATTTCATTGTTTATGTTCTTTAACTTTACACAACATGTTTATTTGCAGTCAGTTAGTTTCTTTTGGATAGTCAGGTTCAGTTGATCTGGTAAAATACCAGTACTATATAAAAAAAATACTATATTCTTTTCAATTCAAAATAAACCTTCTGTGCTTGTTTGTGCATGCCAGTGACCCAAGTAAACAGAGCTTGTGAAACCTCTTAACATGACAGTTACTGTGTGACCTTGTGGGAGCTATACTGTACTTCCAGTCCATGGCAAATTTATATTATAGTTGTCTTTTAGGTTTTATATCTTCTTTACCTTCAACTTCAATATATCTTTTTCTCAAGGAAATGTCATTCATTGTACTCCCACGATCATCAAAAGAGCTGTCATGAATACATATCAGTACTCACATTAAAACAATACATGTTTATAATGTGAGGAATATGTAATCCTTATGTCAAATGTACATAAGACTGGAGAACATTATATGGCTGACATATACTCCTTCAATCAGATTTGGGGTGCAACAACCTTAATCAACATGAACTCAAACAAAATAGTCACAGATACATTTTATAGGTAGTGTAAATTGAAGAGGTATTTGGCCTCAACAGGACTTAATGGTCCACATATGTAAAAAAACAAAAATACAACGTTAGAGACCCCAAGACCCCAACTCTGTTCTGCATGCGCCTGCACTGCTGCCTAGGTGGTGTGTGTGTGTGTACCCATGCCTCAGCTTACTGACAGTGTCCCGGCTGTCTCAACTCTCTGTCTTCTGTCCTCTTCCCCCCTCCCCTCTCTGCTTGCCTACGTTGGCCCCCCCAAGGTGGTAATATTTTTCAAGGTATGTATGTACGTACGCTCTCCTGACAAAACAGCCATTTCTTCATGTTATGAACTTCCCCGGCACCACCTGCTAATACTTCGTAGGCGTAATTGGGCAGTCAGCTTCACTAAGCATAATAGCCTCTCTTTGCATACCTGTATTTGCCTCGTTCCTGGGCCTGCAAGCTTCCCTGCAGTGTGTTGCTGCTAGTGTGTTGCTGGTAGAGTCCCAGGAGAAAGTTAGCCCATGTCTGGCATTGCAATTCATTGACTAAGTTGCAACGCATGGGGGGGACAGTGATTGAGCGCAAATACAATTTGTCAGCCACCCCCACCCATACTGCAGCCCACTGAGAATGCGTAGGAAACACAATTGGGGCCCAGTCAGGAAACTGGAAGGTTTTACTTTTTTCCTTGCTAAGGGCGAGCTGGCAGTAAGACAGATTTAGACCTAGGCTAGGCTGCATGTGAGGGTTTTATAGTCCAGACAGGGCTGAGTGCCAGCACCGCAGTGCGCTCCTCCTGGCTCACTCAGATGTCACACCCCGGGCTTCCCTCTTCAACCCAAACATCCCCTTTCCACCCCAAACATGGAGGCATCCATGGCACCTGTCACCCCCAGCCCTGGTCTTCCTGCATCACATGACCTAATCCTCAAATGTCAGACAAAACATATGTACCCCACCCAGCATCCAGCTATGAATGGGTGAGCCAAACCTGAGACCTGATACAATCGAACCTGATTCTGTGCGTTATATCATGAATAAAGTGTGTACAGAATTTTCATCTCTCTGAATGTGGCTTGTCAAAATATTAAAGATCAAGTTGAAAAAAATAAAATAAATAACACCTCTAACCTTGATCGGATATAACAGAAACCAATCTAAAAAATATTTACCAGATCATGATCATAAATATTCACACTTAATCAGTAGTATCGTCATTAAATATTTTACCTAGGAATAACTGGCTCTCAAGAATAAGACCTGTATTTTCAAGACGTTGTTCTCTTTTGATCTTGTACATTTGTGTTGCCATGCCAACCCTTTCCACAGTTCTCATTTGTCGTGTGTGAGTTTTTTCTACTACATTTACATTTACATTTAGTCATTTATCAGACGCTCTTATCCAGAGCGACTTACAGTAAGTACAGGGACATTCCCCCGAGGCAAGTAGGGTGAAGTGCCTTGCCCAAGGACACAACGTCATTTTGCACGGCCGGGAATCGAACTGGCAACCTTCAGATTACTAGCCCGATTCCCTAACCGCTCAGCCATCTGACTCCTACTTCTACTGGTACTAAAATACTGCATGTTTCACATCTTGTCTCTTTTCTCTTTCACCGTTAGTGCTGGCCTGTGGTTAGAGTTTCATAGGAAATATTGGCCGTTGTCCTTGTGATATTGCATGTGTGGGAGACCCCCTTGCTAATTGAATCAGACAAATTGAATAGCAGGAGTCAAACTGAGAATATTTTTATTTGAGCTCGACCATGTTTGTTTGAAGACCAAGGTCATGATTAGATTTGGTACCTTAAAATCCTGTAGGCTAATCTTTCTTTGGTTGTCAGATCAAGCTCATTTCCAACCCCCTGCTGACCCTCTGTATGAGTCTTGATGCACAACAAACATGGAATTCAGTTGTTGCTGTGAGCATTTGCTGCTTTGACGTTGACTAATGTATATCAGGGCTGCCTGCTGGTGTCTGATACAGACCTTGTCCCACCTTCTCCACCAACTGAATCCCCCACATTTCCTCAGGTGTACTCTCTATTACATCTCTCTCTGTCTTTCCGACCCATCTGTCAGTTGCTCCCCCGTACTGTTACTATGTGACTGGGTTACTATAGATACTGAGAAACCTCAACTGTTGGCAGTGTTGATGAAATGTTTTTTCAAATGTTACATACACACTGAAAACATGTGTAATGGTGCATCTCTTGAAAAGAGATAACACAATCTAGTATTTAAATGGATCAACTGGTTTTGTCTGTATCTCAACAGTTACATCTGTAAATCGGTAAATCAAGAAAATGTAAACACCTGTTCCCCGGTCCTTGGAATGCATGTGCACTAAAACCAGAAGGTCTGGGACAAAACTGCTTCGTCATGCAACACCTCCCCTTCAACATCTCTCTCCTCTTTTTCCTCTCTTTCGTTCTCTTTTTTTCTGCAGACAATGCAAGCGGCGCGATGCCCAACAGACGATCTGTCGTTGACAAACTGCGCTGTTGTGAGCGAGAAGGACCTGCAGTCTGGACAGTGAGTAGATTGATCCCTCTTTGGCGCGCTCTACAGGAGTTTTGAAACACTGCACACATCTTCACTGGAGCTGCTTTCTCCTCACAACCGCACAGGCACTCCACTGATATACTCTGAGAACTATATGAGTGTGGTAACTCATGGATATATGTCAGTCGGTATAGCCATGCACAGTTGTGGAGGTGGAGTTCTGGATCTGAACTGTGAGCCATTCTGTTAAAACTTCACTGTAACTACCTGTGGCAAGGATTGGGTTTTGTCCTGTTCAGTAATCCACAGATAATTTGAGATTAGCTGTTAATGCAATCCTCTTTTATGTTACTGTCTAGGAGGGGAAGTATAAAGAGAAATGGCGGCGGCTGTTTGGGAAATATATTGTGATTGTTGTACCTCCCACCACCTCCCTACTATCAGGGATTGATTGAGAAATGTTAAACATTAATAGTTCCAAAGTATCGACCAAAAACAGTTTTTGTTCTTTTCATTTGCCTGCACACTGTGCTGTGTGACCGCACACTTACAGGCCGGATGTGCAAGTTTAGCAAATCTCGCAATTTTTGCTTGATTTTGAAATGATTCAAACCAAAATATTGTTTTTACTGTCAAACCTTTAGATTTATTGGTTGCTGTCAGGATGTGAAGTTTATTTCAGCGAATATGACAAAAAGTGGTTCTCAACAGCTTGGCCTACCCTGCATAACATGGATTTAACATCCTTGATCAAATATAGGGCAGTTGTTTAGGCTACATGGTCAATAAATCTCTAACCCTCCACGTAGACATGTTTCTGTGAAGACCACACCCAATCACAAGTTTGTGTTCACGGTCAAGAGCCACCACACGGTCGTCCCTGGCACCATCGCCTTCAGTCTGCCACAGGTAAACCACCTGATACGACGCACCTGCTAACACAAACCACATGTCTGCTCCCTTCGTTATGCTCACAGCTACAGCACTTTCACGATGTTCGCCACAATTTCGGACTAACGTGGCTCACATTCTGTCTTTCTCACAGAGGAAATGGGCGGGTCTGTCCATCGGGCAGGAGATTGAAGGTAACCCACCTACCTTTGAGAAATATTCATGAAAACGTAGGCTTTCCCCTCTCATTCGTATCTGTTCTTTCATCTCCTCTCCAGTGTCCAACTACAACTTTGACAAGTCCAAGCAGTGCGTCGGAGCCATGACCATAGAGATCGACTTCTTACAGAAGAAAAGCACTGACACCTCTCCCTACGACTCGGACAAGATGGCTAGCGAGTTTATCCAGCAGTTTAATAACCAGGGCTTCTCTGTCACTCAGCAGGTCAGGGGAAAAACACACATGCACACACATGCCTGCACACACACACACACACACACACACACACACACACACACACACACACACACACCCACACACCACATCATCTACAATAGCTAAGCTGTGGCTTTTGGTCTTCCACAGTTGGTGTTCAGTTTCTGTGACAAGCTCTTTGGTCTGATGATCAAGAACATCGAGGCGATGGACGCCAGCATCCTCAAAGGGGAGCCAGCGTCAGGGAAGAAGCAGAAGGTACCTGGTGTTCCAGCACAGTCCTGGTGTTCCAGCACAGTGTTCAGCTATATAACCTAACCTAATCATCATTATTTTTAACTGATTTGATGCCGGAGTCAGTCTGTTTTCAGAGCTAGGTTGTGTGTAACCCTCACCTGGGTGTGGGAAGGATGTTGTGCACCTGACGACCTGTCTCCTCTGCTCTCTTCCAGATTGATATTGGGCTGCTGGTGGGAAACAGCCAGGTGATCTTCGAGAAGGCAGAGAGCTCCGCCCTCACACTTGTTGGTAGGTTCTAGATCATTCCTCACAAAAGTGGGCACATGACCCCTCTGAACAGGTAACACATTCTAAATCAGAATGGAAAACAGCATCAGATATATTTCAGTACCTACTACTACTACTAGTACCACTGTTTCTTGTTCTTAAATTATTATTTTGACATTAGATGTTGCTGGAATCGCAATCTGTTAGATGTCTCACTGGTCTCCACATGTCTCTGTACATTTACATTTAGTCATTTAGCAGACGCTCTTATCCAGAGCGACTTACAGTAAGTACAGGGACATTCCCCCCGAGGCAAGTAGGGTGAAGTGTCTTGCCCAAGGACACAACGTCATTTGGCACGGCCGGGAATCGAACTGGCAACCTTCTGATTACTAGCCTGCTTCCCTAACCGCTCAGCCACCTGACTCCACAGGGAAGGCCAAAACCAAAGAGCAGAGACAGAGCATCATCAACCCTGACTGGAACTTTGAAAAGATGGGCATCGGTGGTCTGGACAAGGAGTTCTCCGACATCTTCCGCCGTGCCTTCGCCTCCCGAGTCTTCCCTCCTGACATTGTGGAACAGATGGGTAAGCTTTTTGCCACTCATCCATCCAGAATACAACACATTTTCCAGGAAAAACTTCAGACTGTGTCACTGTGTCAAGAAGGAGACTGTTATAATGCAGTGATGAGTTGGTTTATTGACATTGGGACATTGGTTTCTTAATAAAGGTTATTTTCGACTTAAATCAGACAAAACCTTTTATTATTATACCAAAGCTCTTATCCAGTCCTGCTTCGTTGCTCATTAGTATCCATCCATCTTTAGAGAGGAAAACCTGAGTTGGTTGTGATGTTTTTCACACCCATGTCCCCTCCTAGGGTGTAAACACGTAAAGGGCATCCTGCTGTTCGGTCCCCCTGGATGTGGTAAGACCCTGATGGCCAGGCAGATCGGGAAGATGCTCAACGCCCGCGAACCCAAGATCGTCAACGGCCCTGAGATCCTCAACAAGTACGTGGGCGAGTCGGAGGCCAACATCAGGAAACTGTTTGCTGACGCAGAGGAAGAGCAAAAGAGGGTGAGTGGATCAAACGCCTGCCTGTTTTGTTTGTGTGTTCAAAATCACACCAATCTCTACATTTAAATATCGTAACTGAAGAACAGTAACACAAGTTAATAAAATGTAAATGTGTTGTCCAAGTCTGTTAACCTGTCGGATCCTCCTGGTAGCTTGGTGCCAACAGCGGACTCCACATCATTATCTTTGATGAGTTGGATGCCATCTGCAAGCAGAGAGGCACGGGCCAGGGCAGCACAGGTGTGCACGACACGGTGGTCAACCAGCTGCTGTCAAAGATCGACGGGGTAGACGAACTCAACAACATCCTGGTCATTGGTAGGACACGGTCCTATTTACCTGCTCAGACATAGACTCATGAAACGATGCTATAAATACACACATAGCGAAAAATACATCTCTGAAAACCACCGAAAAATATGATTCTGCACTCCTGTTTACTGTACTCCCATCTCTCTTCCATCTTCCTCTCCTTTCTTCCCTTTCCTCTGTCTCCCTCCATCCAGGGATGACCAACAGGCCTGATCTGATAGATGAAGCTCTAATGAGGCCTGGCAGGTTTGAGGTCAAGATGGAGATCGGTAAGAGCGACATGTAGATTATTGTGATTGTGATTACCGGTACTGTGGTTGGCTATGTGCCTTCATTCTGCATTTGTGTCTTTGTCTCAGTATCTCTTCCGTGTCTCACTGTGTCTTTTCTCTCTCTGTCTTTAATCTCTCTCTCTCTCTTTCTCTGGCACTATTCCTCTTGATATGTCTGCATCTCTTTCTTTCTCTCTCTCTCTCTCTCTCTCTCTCTCTCTCTCTCTCTCTCTCTCTCTCTCTCTCTCTCTCTCTCTCTCTCTGTCTTTCTCTCTCTGTTTCTCTCTCTCTCTCTCCAGGTCTTCCTGATGAAAAGGGGCGTGTCCAGATCCTCAACATCCACACCAATAAGATGCGAGACTTTGGCCTTCTAGGAGGTGATGTGGACGTGAAGGAGCTTGCTGCTGAGACCAAGAACTACAGTGGTGCTGAGCTGGAGGGGCTGGTCAGAGCCGCCCAATCCACAGCCATGAACCGCCACATCAAGGCTACAGCCACAGTGGAGGTGGACACGGACAGAGCGGAGAAGCTGAAGGTCACCAGAGATGACTTCTTGGGCTCCCTCAACAACGACATCAAACCTGTAAGTCTGGAGCTAAAGACTCCACCAGCTCCTATTCTGCACACAGACCACTGAACGGAATAAAAAAAATACTTTACCCCTCCATTTCAGAACGTCAATTCACAATTTTCTCACATATCAGCGTTGTGGTATAGTCCTGCTGAGTCAGATGAGTGAGTGTGGCACCTCATGTTCCCTCCGCAGGCGTTTGGTACCAACCAGGAGGACTATGCCAGCTATATCATGAACGGCATCATCAAGTGGGGCGACCCAGTCACACGGGTCCTGGATGACGGGGAGCTGCTGGTGCAGCAGACCAAGAACAGCGACCGCACACCCCTGGTAGCCGTGCTGCTGGAGGGTAAGGCCTGTTCACGCACACACACACACACACACACACACACACACACACACACGCACACAGACAGACACACACAGACACAAAGACGGCCAGAAATATAAAGAAACACACTTTCTTCACTGTCATTATACACTTTGTGGGTGGATAAAAACACTGCCCCCACCACCACCAGGACCTGCCCACAGTGGGAAGACAGCCCTGGCAGCCAAGATCTCTGAGGACTCCCAGTTCCCCTTCATCAAGATCTGCTCTCCAGACAAGATGATAGGACACTCCGAGATTTCCAAGTGCCAGGCCATCAAGAAAGTAGGCGTCTCCCACGATCTGTCTATCTATATTTATGCCGCTTTATCTTTCATCCTCTCTTTTTTTCTCATCTGTAAGTGTGTTTGGGACCCATTTCCGTTTTTACACAGATATTTGACGATGCATACAAGTCCCAGCTCAGCTGTGTGGTAGTGGACGACATAGAGCGCCTCCTTGGTCAGTATCCACTTCCTGTCTGTTAATGATTTCCCCTGAAAACTTCTGTACTGTTCAGTCTGTTATGGCCCCGTAGTCTTTAAATTGACATTACCCAGTCAGTGACTGCTGACTGCACTATAACTGGGATGCTTATGAGTTCTTTCACATACTCTCATAAGTCGCCTTTACCTAACTTCCTGGTCCCCTCCCCTATCTGTAGACTATGTGCCTATTGGCCCTCGCTTCTCGAACCTGGTCCTGCAGGCTCTGCTGGTGCTGTTGAAGAAGGCTCCCCCTAAAGTATGTGTTTATAGATCTGTGTGTGTGTGTGTGTGTGTGATAGAGCAATAGGAAGAGAGAGGGGTGTAGGGAGAGAGAAAGATGGAAAAGAAAGAAAGAAAGAAAAGAAGAAAAAAAGAGAATCTGTTTTTATGTGTATCTGTTTGAATGTGGATGTGTGTGAGTGTGTATGAGCATGGGGGTATAACTCTGCTCCTTGCAGGGTCGTAAGTTGCTGATCATCGGCACCACCAGCCGCAAGGACGTCCTCCAGGAGATGGAGATGCTGGACGCCTTTAGCACCACCATCCACATCCCCAACATCTCCACTGGAGAACACCTGGTGGAGGCCCTGGAGGTACATACACACACACACACACACGCGCATCCAAGCACATACACACAAACACACACAAATACAAATAAGCACATGCACACACACACAAACAGACACAAACACAGCATTTACCGTAGTTAAGCTTACATTGGGTGTCATGTGTCAGCTGCTTGGCAGTTTCACTGAGCAAGAGAGAGCCACCATTGGCCAGCAGATCAAGGGGAAGAGGGTGTGGATCGGCATTAAGAAACTACTCATGCTCATCGAGATGTCCCTGCAGGTGAGAAACAGCAGCATGTCTGTAGGGTGCATTGCGTATGGGCGACAAAGTGAAAAATATGTTACGGTTTCTGATTGCATCATTGAATTTCTTTCGGAATAAATAAAGGAAATATAATTGCACTTCTATTGAGTAAAATACTCGAGACATTCCACATTTGAACTTTGGACACTGTGTTCAATTTGAGTCAGGATAAGGAAACCCATGGTGGAGACAGGTTGTTGATGTTTTATTTCTGCTGCTTTCCCTCCAGATGGAAGAGGAGTACAGAGTCACCAAGTTCCTCTCTCTGCTGAAAAACGAGGGGGCGTGAGTACTCCCTACACTCCTCCAGCCAATCACCACCTCCTCTCTGCATGCCAATCACTCACAATCACCCAATCACACTTACCTTCCTTTCTACACCCCTCCCTTTAACCTATATCACATATATCCCACCAGCTGTGTTGTGTAACAAACAAATACACACATTTACATAGGGGAACATAAACTGTAACATGTTCTTACAAGTATTGATTGAACATGGTTTGCCTACTTGACCGAGACATGAGTTACAACTTTGTGTCAAAGCCACACACATGCGCGTAGACCTACACACACGCAGACACACACACAGACACACGTAGGGACACAGACTCATACCTATATGCACAAACACATGCTCAGTGCGTCCAGACCCCCCCCCCCCCCCCCGTAACCACGAGTATGATGGCTTGACCGCTGGTTTTCATTTTGTCATCGCCAGGTTGGATGACGCCAATCACATCAGAATTTAAGCACTCTCTTTCTGATGGTAAGATCATCAGCTATCGAGGTAGCTCGCTGTTGCTTAACGACTCTACGTCTACCTCAACTACAGTAGCACTCAGTGGCTTAAGCATCGAGAAGTAGTTTGGCCATAGTTTCCCCAAATGTAGAACTTATATAATTCCTGTTATCTCGATGTGCTTACTTTTAGTCAATGTTTTGTTCATGTTGTGCTCTTTCTCTTTAATGACAAAGAAAATCATGACATGTTTAACGAAAGCAAGGAACGCCAAACATCATAGAACAGTTTTGGACACAAGCCAGCACCATACCCGTACTGTACCTATACATACCCCTGCCTCATTAGAATTCACCCACAACACTTTGGTAATCTTCAATTGCCTGCTGTCCCACCCTCATAAGGCAGTCATGACTATGGCATACCGTATATTGAAACATATCTAGTCAGGTGATTGTTATATAATCATGACAGATACTGTATTTTGGGCCATCAGAATCTTGATTCTGTACGTACATATGCATGACATGACCTTTCCGTTGCCCTCTACTTCAGGACAATTATGATAAAACATAACATGAGCCTCTGTCCCACGTGCTGCTCTTATAACAATGTGATTCATAATGATTTCATATGTTGCCTGCTTTGATGATATCATGATACTACTAATTTTTTAGCATGTCACACAGACCTTAAGACTCCTATAGAGATACTGACCACTGTAGCAGGGTGGTGGCTGTCACATGATTAAAACATCATCCAGTATGGTATGTAATGTACTATGGTATGTAATGTACTATGTTATGGTATGTAATGTGCTATGGTTAAAGCAGAGAATGGTGGTTCTCTTCTTCTTTTGTAGCATTTTAAATCCTGTTCATTTTTTGTTTGACGCAAGACACCATCCTGCCTATTGTTGGTGTTGTGTGAGTACACTGGTTTACCAATGCCTGCTGGACAGGTGAATGGCATGGAAGCCTTCATTCATAAGTGACTGACGCTCTTGTTGTGCTTGTTCATCTTTTCTCCAGTGATCGCAATGCCTACGAGTACAAGTAGATGATAGGGACCCTCGGAGGAGAGGAAGTAAAGAAAGACAAGAAGGAGAAGGGGAAGACACCCTCTGTTCATTAGTCCTCCATCGATCTATCTGTTTGTTCACTCAGTCAGATTCAATCCCCTCTCATTTAGAGCATGTTTCCATGGCAACTATGACCGTCAAGTCCCTCGTCCGGAAACTCACAGAAACCTGTTGAGAAGTGTGCTGTTACAAAAATGTTATTTGTACATACTGGCGATATGGGTTGCAAAGTGCTGTCTTGTGCATTGTGAGTATTTAGCCTGGTATGTTTTAGTTTCATGTATTTGTAGTAACTTTATCCCGGTATACATAGCTGTATTTATTCAGAATGATAAGAGCTTCGAAGATTATATGTACTGTATGCTATATATTCATTAAACACACAGACATGTATACACAGTATACACATGACAGGCAAGTCATTAAGCCATTTGAATATTCTGATGTGAAAAATGAAAGGCTTTTAGTAAGTGTGTTGTGGAAGTGTGAAGTGCTATGTAGGGTGTATGTGTTTATCCTGTACATGTAGCTTGTTTATTTATTGTATATAGTATATATATAAATACAATATATAATGAACAAATACAAATCACTGTTGACTATTGGGTAATATATCAGTATGGTTTTTCATATCACTCCAAATGTTCTTTTTGCCAGAAGATTGTAATGGTTGTCGTCAGTCCAGTCTAACTGTCAGTACAGTGTAGGAGTGGCCTCAGTGTTAAACGATTCAGCACTTGGACAATGCAATGATTCACAAAATGGACAATGCTAGAAAAGAAACCTTTAGTACTTATCAAATCAGTACTTTGTGTGATTTCAATTTTTTGTGTGTTCAGTTTTGTGGATTTTCTGTGTCTAAAACTGTATGCATGTGTGTATGCGTGTGTGAGTGTTTGTTTCCACTGAATCCAAACCTACCAATTTGTTGGTGTAATGCATTTGTTGATTTATTATGATGTGTGACCAGTGATTTTTTTCCAAAACTCTTTTTATGTTCTTTATGATCATTGACAGTGCGTGTCAACAAGCAGATGTATTATTGCAATAAAAGCACAGATACACAGGCAAAAGAAGAAGAAAAAGCACCTATCTGGTCTCACGAGTTCTGTTTGCTGTTGGGTTTAAGTGCCGTGTAAGTGTTCAAATTTGACATTGTCCTGACTACATCATTCATATACAAAAACTTGTAACTGGGTGAACACACAGATACCTGAACACAAAATCTCATTATGGTCTTCAATGACTGGATAAAATATAAAAATGGCAAAGATTCATCTTTGAGTCAACACAATTTAGTCAGTTATGTTTTGCCACGAATAAACCGTTACAATAAAGGTTAAGATTGAATTCGCGTAGTCGCTATGGAGTCCAGTCAATAAATGTTTGGATTATTGTTTTAGTTATTTTATCACTTAGGCTATATCATTGCGTTCAAATGAATGTATAAAACAGCTACATGCATATTGCAGCAGGCGCTTGGATATAACCCCCTCGCGCCTGTAGAGAGCAGTATACAGCTTGATCAGAAACTTTAGAATCTTGACCAGCACGCGCCCATACTGTAAAAGGGGGTGGAGCTACTACCAGTGTAGAAGCTAATGCCTTTGCATTCCCTCGCCGTGGCAGCCCGAACTGGAACGGTAATTATATTTTTACATACCTTAGAAATAACAATTGTATTAATGGGGCATTTATATAGTAGGTAGAATAGTAATGCAATTCTTAACGCGGCTATATTTCAGGGAACAGCTCTTACTTAGCAATGCGTTGGACGTTTGGATCAATTTCCTATAGTTTATCTCTGTGTGAAATTACAACAGTCGTAAGATACGGCGGAAGAATTAACTACCACCGGTGAGGGAGAAACTACATTGAATTTTACATGCGCAGTGGTGTCACCGAGAAGGCGTCTATACAACGTACCAAGGTGAGCGGTGTCCTCATATAAACCTGTAGGCTATAGTGTGCAACGATGTCTGTTCAATGTCGGCTCTTGGGTATGGCTAAACCCACCTCTTCATTGTGACCTGCAGCAAGGCCGATTGTTTCCAACTTTGACAGATCCGGGTAGTCACCCAACACATTCATAAAACATTGTGTTCTCGGTTTGGGGCAGCGTGGACAGCAGCCAAAGATTGACACTTCGGGTACTTTGACACATATTCATCATAAAGTGTGCATGCAGCGTGGCAATTTAGGTACTGAACATTTTTGATTGGCGGGGGGGGGGGGGGGGGCGTGAGCATAGTTGCATAGACTAGCAAATAGTCTAGCAAAACCTTTAAAAGGACTTTTGAAACAGTTGCCTACCTTATACAGTAGTATGCAATAACTCAGTAGTGAGAGCTGCATGTTATTGTTGTTGTTAGACTAGGCCTACATGAAAGACATGCTCCATAACAATTCCGTACATCCACGAGGTCAGGCTTGTAACCACGTTAATGTTCCCTCGCTGCACAACGAAATGTGCAGATTAAGTAGGCCCAGACATGAGAGACCCTCAAGACTTTTCTAAAGTTACTCAATTTTTGTGTCTGATCGTGCTGAAGGGGGAAGTATGATAGGGTAGGCCTAAAGGCGGGTTGGGACACTTGGCAAAAGGCAAACACTTCAGATGCCATGAACACAGTAAAGTAACACTAACAGGCGACTTGCAGCATTCTGAAAATTGTCCAGTAGTAAAATAGGTATTCATTTAGGCCTACTTAATAACCTTATTGGTAACTAGGTTAATTGTAATAATAGTAGCATTTTTATGAAGAATATCCTAGCCTATCGTATGGTACTGGATATTATATCCAGTACCATACGACATGTAGGCTAGACCAGGCTCCTGTTCTTTTTGACGTGGTTTGTTTTATGTATGAATATACGTTTGTTACAGTGTTATAGTGCAACAATTTGATCAGACTGTTGTCAAGCTAAATTAAGTCCTATTAAATAATCTCTACGGAAAGAAAATATAAACTATATTTTCAACAGCGAGTGGCCAACATTAAACAGGGTTTTGCATTTGCAGTCACACGGAATTACGTTAAAACTCCCTTCTGTAGCGAGCGCTTTTCTCATCTCATAAACTGCTGCTTGTTCCGCGGTCAAGCGTGGCCTCCTTTGGCGTTTCCCAGGCAGCGACGACGTCCGTGTCCTGCTTTCGGGGTTGATCTCCATGAGAGGGTGAAAAAATGAAGTGTAGCCTATAGCGAGAGAGTTGGGTTACATAACTCGGCTGCGCAGCTGATGTCCCAATCTGAATCCACTGCACCGGTTGCGTCAGAGGCCGATCCGGTAGAGCTGGGAGAGCTGGGTAGTTTCAGTTTTCTGTCCGGATGACTGCAGCATGTCTTCCCATAGCTCGCATTTTTACTATTACAGACAGGCAGAAGATAGCATACAGAACTCAGACCAATGGAGAGAAATCAAGTGAAATCACCAAAATAATTTCCCACAAATATGTTCTTACTGTTGTAATGCCAGATCAAATCAAATGCCTAAGTATTATGTCCCAGTAGGACATGTTGTCTGCCAAGAAAGCACATAATGTACTGAGCAAGTTGTGTTACATAATTTGACCACACAACCACAATAGATTTGAGCTTTTTTTAGTAATACACAATTTCCTCTTGTCTCTCATTCAGTCTTTACATGTCTCTCTTTCACTTACATGGCAGAGCCTCTCCTTTGTAACCTAGTGAACCTGCCCTTCTGCAGCTTCCCATTTGCTGAATGTAGTCATCCATGTGGTTGTCTCCTATTCTCAAATCCCTTCATCTTTCACCTGTCCAGCTCATGTACATTACAGAGGAGAGGCACACTGCTTAGTCACTCAGCCTCCTTACTCCCTGTCTGTCGATCTGTCTGCCTCCATTCTCTCTCTCTGTCTCGGTCTCTCTCTCTTTCTCTCTCTCTCTCTTACTCTGTCCCAGTGTCTGTCTTTCTTCTGTCTCTGTCTGTCTGTCTGTCTGTCTGTCAGTCTGCCTCTCTGTCTCACACACTCTTTTTAAGTACTTGGGATGTCTGTTGTTTCTCTGGCAGGAAAGCCTACATCAGTGCGATGAGGACCTAATATGTCTCCTCTCTCAGGGAGGGCCCTGTAGGGCCGGCGTCAGGCGTTTCCTCCACAGTAGGAAGTGGTCTAGGGAACACATTAAAGGACGGACCCACTCTGAACCACTATGTTCACATGCAATAAACAGGGGCTATTGTATGCATTAAACAATGGCCTGAAATTCCGTTCCTGTCTATATTATTGAGGTCACATACGTTTATTTTAGCAATTGACTGCAAGCTGATGGCTAAGTGGTGGTGGAGCTGCTGTGTAGTGGACCCTGTGAATGATCTGTATGTGTTGCATAGTGGGCCCAGTGTTGGGAGCTGTGTTGTGTGGTTGGCCCAGTGGTGGAGCTGTATTTGTTGTATATCGGGACCAGTGGTGGAGCAGTGTGTTTGTTCTCTTTAAGGAATTAGTGGGGATGTCACAGATATGCAGTGGACACAAAACACACATACACTGTCAAATTATGACTGCTGAAACACATGACTCCTGTTAGTGACATATTAAATGCTAAACATTCTAAATGTTTTTTGTCTGTTTAAATTCTTACTATTGTTGAACTACTTGTGTCACATGACATAAGTACAACATAGTTGCTAGTGTTCATTTTCATTTTACTTCCAGCATAAAATTGTTCTTTTTTTTAAAGTGATAATTTCTATGATTTTATTGTTTGTTATTATTATTGTTAGCATTAGTATGATAGAGAATCACCCAAATTCCAAGACGAATGATTTACGAGTTGGTTATGAGTTCTCTAGTTTGGAATGTTTGTATTATACCTCAGAAGATTCTGTATTGCAGTCTCCAGTCATCCTCAGATGTGATTAGCAGGATCATCTGTTTACAGATTCATGCTGAAGGGATATTCCTCACCATCAGAGACTGGACAAACAGCTCCAAAGACGGATAAGTAAGCATCCACCCTCTCTAATGGCCTGCTAATGGCTAAACTTCCCGTTTAGGGCGGGGCTTCATCTGATTGGTCACTTGATGTTTTACATTCTGAACGCCTAACCATTCCAACTTCTGAATAGCATGATCCTATAGAATAGGAGTTTCCCTGTGTTTTAGACTGAATAGACTTCTTCTGTTGTGTCTTGGTACCAAGTAAGATGGTGAGTGATTATTTACCAGTTCTGTTGCGACCTGGTGTTCAGATAACGTGTTTATAGGCTATATTTAATACATGATCTATGTCTTGCATCTGTGGAAACATCTTAAGCAGTGTCTGCTTTAGATAAGCTCCCATGGGAACTAAAAGCACAAGTATGAGAAAAAAGCATTTGGGCCAAAAATGATGACATAGTCTACTTTTTATGTATCTGGTTTGTATATAACATGCCAATGATTTACAGTTAAGGGTTAGATTTCAGGGTTGAAGTTCAAACAAAACCAGCCATTATGTGCTTGTATGAACCAGGGTTATTCAGGACTGCAATCCTACAATCTAAAAAATATTTCAGATTGTACAGATGATGGTACACATGAATCTAATGATGATCAAGGATGTTTATAAATTATCTGGCATGCATTTCCATCCCAAGAGTGGCACCCAAATCAAGCATGTACTTTATGCACATCTTGGCACCTGGATGACTTTGTTTTAGGACTTGGTTATGTTTTCTTTATTTCTCTTTTAGTTGTAGAGAAATTATCTATATGGTGCGACTGATGGTCAAACCTCAATACGTGGTTTAACACAGTGTGTTGTTTTGTCAACATAAGGATCAGAAAGAGTTTCATTACTCATTATTTATCTGTTACAGAAAAATTACCTACTAACTTCATGGTACAAACTACGCAAAGAGTAGCCAACTCCCTTTATTTTGTGTGTGTTGACCTGTAGGAGGTAAAGTGGTTCAGTCTTAAATTTTTATCTACCTTATTAATATTATAAAATCCTGAATGTTTAAAGATTAGACTCACTGGTGTTTTTACGGTTGCCGGGTTTGTTAATCGGTTTTAGGATAACGATAAGCTGATCAGTGGGGCTACACATTTATTTCCTGTAATTGAATTTTTTGTTGTTCTGATGATTAAGGGGCAATAATGATTAAAACTCAATGTGATTTCTTTATTCAAACAAGACCAATTATTAATGAATTACTTGTTTGTTTAATTCAGTTGCTCTTGAGAACTTTGATTTTCGGTTCACCTGAGATATTTTCTTGACCTGTTCGCTTAAAAAATGTGTACAGTTGAATAGATGTTTATGAATGCTGGGTTGTTTCTGAGCCTTTGTTGTTACATTTACATTTATTCATTTAGCAGACGCTTTTATCCAAAGCGACTTCCAAGAGAGAGCTTTACAAAGTGCATAGGTCACTGATCATAACAACAAGATAGCCACAAAACATCGCGAGTAGCCAAAACATGAAGCACACATTGTGAACAACCAAAGTAAGTGCCAAAGGGAAGAACCATAAGAGCATGTAGTTAAACAAGTTACAATTAAACAACATGAACCGCTATAAGTGCAAGTGTACCTGTGGAAAAAGCAAGCAACAATAATAAAAACAATATATCACAGCGAGTACAACAATTTAAATCAGTTACCACTAACCACAAGAGCAACAAGTCTCTAAGCAAGAGTCATTGTGATCCTTGAGGAAACTAACATCGGGTCAAGCGAACCATTCCTAAGTACCGTTGTACTCCCGGAACAAGTGCGTCTTGAGCCTTTTCTTGAAGGTGGAGAGACAGTCAGTGTCTCTGATGGAGGTGGGGAGTTGATTCCACCACTGGGGGGCCAGACAGGAGAAGAGCTTGTGTTGGGACCGGGCGGTCTTGAGCGGTGGGAACACCAGGCGGTTGTCTGAAGAAGACCGTAGGTGACGGGTGGGGGTGTAAGGCTGCAGGAGAGACTTGATGTAGACGGGTGCAGTCCCGTTCACTGCTCGGAAGGTCAGTACCAGGGTCTTGAATCTGATACGGGCCATGATAGGTAGCCAGTGGAGAGAGATGAGGAGCGGGGTAACATGGGAGCGTCTGGGTAGATTGTAGACCAGGCGGGCCGCTGCGTTCTGAATCCTCTGGAGAGGGGCGGGTTGCACATGCTGGGAGACCAGCGGCAGCGAGTTGCAATAGTCCAACTTGGAGAGGACAAGTGCTTGGACTAGCAGCTGGGTGGAGTGCTCAGACAGGTATCTCCTGATCTTCCGGATGTTGTAGAGGGTGAATCTACACGACGGGAGACCGCAGCAATGTGGGCCGTGAGGGAGAGCTCGTCGTCCATGGTAACCCCAAGGTTCCTGGCAGAGGATGAAGGGGTCACCGTCGCAGATCCCAGGGTGATTGAGAGATCGTGGGAGATGGAGGGTTTAGCCGGGATGATGAGAAGTTCTGTTTTGGCGAGGTTCAGCTGGAGGTGGTGCTCGGTCATCCAGGCGGAGATGTCTGCTCAGCCCCCAATGAGAATGTGACATGAATACAGATGTTGTTGAACATAGCCTATGTATTCTCTAGAGTTCAGTGTCACGCTATTCTCAGACTGGCCTCAGTACTTAGCCATCCATCATTCTGAACTGGTCTGTCACTGTGTTTCCTGACTAGCTCCCAGTACAATCAGATATCAAACTTATTAGCCACTTCCCTTACCCCCCTCTAAACATACAGTTCAGCAACTGTGGGTTGGATTTTCTTTCTTCTGTGCATGCATTTGCGTGTTCACAGAAGAGTGTCTATGTCTGTTGTGTCTGTCATCTTCTTTGCTATTGATCCCTTAAATGTACTAGTTTATTTTAATTTTAGTTTATAGCTAAAATTATGTCTAGCCCTTATTATAACCCTCACCCTTTACAATGTTGTATGATGTCATATGCCGTTAGGTAATTAGAGGACTAATTGCCAAAATAAGAGATGGAGACAGTTGACACACTGTCTTGTTATCTATTGTCTCTATACAACATTGTACGTCATGAATCTGTTTTGATTTTGCCATCAGAGAGGACACCCTTATTGTCCTATCCAGGCCTTGGATCCCTTCATTTGCATGGTTTGTCACCATCCTTGACTGATAGAAGAGTAAATTCCTGGTGACGTGATAGAGGTGGCCCCTCGACCCCAGTGACCCCTCTGCAGCCCAAGCCATTCCCTGAGGAGAAATTTGTTAGTCAATTTGGCATAAATAAGTATGAATATCAGTGTGTTGTGGCATGTTAGGGATGCAACGCAGGGCTCCAGACTGCGACCAGTTTTTTAGTACCTGCGCATGTGCGACCAACACATTTTGAATTTATTGGGTGTGCACAACGTCAGCACACGTTATCAACGACGCATAGATACCACGTTCTAGCAAGACAGCGATATCAGTGAGCCCTCAGCATTAGTACAGTAGCTAAAAGTCTTGGAATGTTTAGGCTATTTTTCGCTAAGTTCCTACGAACATGTCTTAATCTGCCAGACAAGTGGGTTCCCCTTCGTTCTTTTGGTGAGCTGTCTCACGAGCCCTTCTTACCCGGCGTCATGGAGCCGAGCAGCTAAATACTTATTTAGCACTAGCGTTGTTAGCTACTGTATCCCTGCATGTGTTTGCGCTGTTGCTCAGCAAGTGTGGTGCAGGTCACAGGGGCGATTCTAGGATCAGACCTTCAGGGGTGCTCAGCCCCCAATGAGAATGTGACATGAATACAGTGCCTTGCAAAAGTGCAAAAACCCCTTGCTAATAAATCCCTAATTTCAATGGATAACAATTAATTCATTTATGTATTATTATGCAAAATATTGCATGAATGAAAAAACTAAGGACTACCAGCATCAAATGATAATAAACAATAATAATTGTTATTTTTTTAATTATTATTATTTTTAGGGGTGCTGAGATTAAATTTAGGGGTGCTTGAGCACCCCTAAAAAGGGTCTAAAATCGCCCCTTCTAGGAGGACTGATTGATAAGTGCCTCATACATTTAAGGCATAGCTAAGACCTGCATACAGTACGTAATGTCACATTAGATAATGTATCTAAACTCAAGCTTGTGTGGTGCGTCGCTGTATATCAGTTGTAAAAATGACCCATCTGCAACCAACGTAAGCACACCCCACAATTTCCCCAGAAATTGTACCCTCTCTAGTCACATTAATAATTGCATTGCAGGTCGATTTTAAAGGTGTGCCCCTAAATTTTCTGCTGCGCTCCTAACATTTTCAGTCAGGGGCTACGGTGCTCCTAGTAAAAAAAGTTAGTCTGGAGCCCTGCTATGAACAGGAAGAAATGAAGTGTTTTTCAGTCAACAGGTCCAGGCTAGGTCACACTGTGCTGTACCGTCACGGCTAGCTACCTCCTACCCGTACCTGTGTTTATTTTGGTGGCCTCAGGTATTTGGTTCCTAAACTCTCTTTGGCTGAGTCAGATTGTCTTCCCTCCTTTCCCTAACAAACACACACAAATGCATGCACGTGCACACACACAAGCAATTGTAGCTTTGCTGCCCCTTAAAACTTTCTTTATTTCAACTAGTTACGTTTTGTGTGCTTACAGCTCATGCTGTAGTTTGCACATGATTTTATTTTATATTTTATTGTATAGTTTATTTTAATCTAATTCCATTGCTAGTCATGTACCCTTAGTTTGCTAGTTATGTACCCTTAGTATAGTTAGTCCTCATATTTAAATTTTAGATTCCTATATGTTTAATGTTTGCACCTTCCTGCCAAAGCAAATTCCTTGTCTGTGCAAACTTTCATGGCGAATAAAACCCATTCTGATTCTGATGATGGAATTGAGGTAGATTTATCTTAGAAACAAATAAATAACTTTTTGGGTCAGAAAAAAATACTAAAATATTGTCAAGATTTTGGTTACGGCTTCAAGTTGGATACAACAAAGAACACTTCGACCTGTGCTATGTAGTATCTTTTAACAAATGGGATCCTTTGGAGGCTACTCCAGTAGTATTTGAGTGAGTCAGAGCCCAGTAGCAAGGCGCTCAGTACACTCAGCAAGGAACTGTCAGCTGCCAGTTGTATTGGAGGCAGTTATTGCATCATAAAAAGACAGATGAACTCACTGCTTAAACCAAGGGTGCTTTACTACCACCACAGCATGAGGCCTTGAGCTAGCCCTTATACACACACACACACAACCACACTTATCCTGTACAGATTTACAGCCAGAAATACATCACTCTTGGTTTGTCACTGCAGTCTCATTTGGCCTGCTCTTAATGTGTGTAGAATCTGCAGCTCTAATGAACGCTGAAAGTGAATCCAGTTCTGGCCTGCATGGTCAAAGGTAGCGTCCAGTTCCCTCCTTCAACATCTTATTAGTAGGAGAGATTAAGTCAAGACTTAGTGCCCCACCCCTATGGCTAGGGTTGGATCTTTACAGTAACAGAGTAATCTGATCCTGGACCTGTACCAAAGAAACAACTTTTTTCACATTTGTGACTTTGCACTTATACGAACCCTAACCTTAACCTTAACCTTGAGTAAGTGGAGTCAGCTGTGTCAGGCTGCCACAGATGGGGGCAGGCTAGGAAGGCCTTGGGGACTGGAACCGAAACCTACATTTTCAAGAAACGCTCGAAAAAACAAGTGAAATGTGCTTTCTGCCTCGAGTGTACATATTGTTCTCATTTTGAGAGAGCACGAGTTGAGGGGCAGTTGACAAATGTGCTGAGTAGTTTCATACATTTTTTTTGTGTCCCTCAGCTTGATGGCCTGCATGTGACATGTGTACAAACTATGTATCCTAGTTGTAATTCTTTCTCTCTGTGCCTCCGGCTAGGGCAAACCAAATTGAAACCACATGTGTCCCCTATACAGCGAAGGCACAAGCTCTTGCCAACTCTCCACCCCCAACAAACTAACACAGTCACACACACACACACACATTTCCCCAGTGTATTGGGGAGGAGAGACATTAGTCTTTGTGCAAGTCAGAGATCAGAACAGTAAACCAAAAAGACTGGCTACTCAACAGGTCTTTGGAGATAATCCGAACCAAGTTCTCGGCCCTGATTGGTCACTTGTCTTGCCTTCTGGACATTCCTCCTGCTGAGATATTTTGATCTAATGTTTAAGACACACTGTGTTGCCCAGGGGGATGATCAAATCATACACACTTAATTTAACAGTACAGTCTTTGTGGTTGTCAGTTATTTCTAAGCATATGGTAATTAATGCATCCTGCCTGATGCCATGGAGTCTGCTCCAGTACTGTGTGCCATGGCCATTGCACCTTTAACACTTAAACACACTCACAAGTTCACACACACACACACACACACACACACTAAGACAGATGCATGCCTTTATGAGTCTGAAGTTCTGTGTGTTAATAGAGCAGCTGTACTCTGTTATCATACCAGCATGCTGAAGCCTTATCTATTCATCCTTACCATCCTTACATACCAGTGTTTCCCCTAGGTTTACAGCTTTGGGGGGGTCGGGGTCGGTTTGCATGTGTGTGTGTGTGAGACAAACGGCTTAGTTATGATAACTTGCATCATGTGTGGGTTAAAATGCACACATTTTTCATCCTGTGGTAGTGCTTCTACGGCGGGGAGTGCTTCTCAAATGACGACACACGTGACAAGATACTAATTGTGTCATGTCATTTCTGGCATTAGTGGTGTCAAGTGTCTTGTCTAAAGTGTCATAGAGAACATCCAAATGAATATGTAATGAATGAGTGGCTGGAAGAGAGTACTTACAGTGCACAAGGTGTCCAGGAGGAGTATAGAAAGTATTTTTGAGAAACAAAGAGAGAGACCAGGGAAGGCAGAGAGAATGGAGAGAGAGAGAGAACCAGGGAGAAGAGGAAGAGTGTCCCTAGAGCGGCTCATGCACAAGTTTGTCTCGTGAAGTCTGATTGGGAAACTTGATTGCCTGTGTCTCGTGGCTGTTGATTCGCTAATGAGTTCTCACTCTTCAGGGCCCCTCTCTTCAACAGGAGCAAAAGTACAACTGTCTTGTTTTTTTATTTTCATGTATGAAGCACTTGAACTTATAACATTCTTAATTTTGAGATCTTGTTGTACCTGCTTTTTGTTGACACATTCACAGAAAGTACGTTTGGGCGTTATGTTTGCTATTGACGGCATCTGTGTGGTGTCGTGTTTCCTGTTCAGAAGCGTGACCCATCTCTCAGAGTGAGTCTTGACCTGGATTGCAAACACGGTCCGTGCTTTATGTTTTTGGTAAAAGTGATATTAGCATGGAACTGTAGTTCCACAGAGGGGGTGGCACAAGCTCCCATTGTGGGTACTCTAACAGCACAGGACCCCCCACCAGGGATGTCCCAGACTCCCCACCTTCTCGGAGGACGAGCCCCCCCCCAAATTGAAATGTTCTCTCTCACAGCCTGGCTGTGGTTTGCCTTCCACATGGAGTGAGTTGTGCAGTGTGTCAAAGTCTGAACTCTTGACACATTAGAGCAGAACCATGTATTACATACACACTAGCTCCTCCACCTCTACTCCTTCCTCCACTCATCTCTCTTTCCATCTTGTCTTTCCTCCTTCCCCGTTTCCTTCTATCAGTCATTCCTAACTGGGCTCCAGGTGAGACTTGCCAGTATTACATAAGATGTATACAGAAAGCCCACTAGAACAGTTGCTATGGAGTCCAAAAGTAATCAGACATGCACCTCGCCCGCCCCACCAACATGCTACCTGGAGCAGTCATGTGTGTGTGTGTGTGTGTGTGTGTTTGTTAGTGTGTGTATGTGTGTCTGTCACCAGTTTGCGTAACACACCCAAAGTAGCCATAGAACATTGTTATCTCTTCAGAAGAGCTACACACTGAGCAAATGCAAGCTTTTATCAGTGACCTCTATTCCACTGGATGTGTGTTTGTGTGTGTGTGTGTGTGTGTATGTGTGTGTGGTGTACACTGTCTGCTACTCTCTGGTCCCTGGATAGTACATCATGTTCTTCTACTCGACCCTCCCTCCCCCCAGCACACACCCTTTTGCTGCACAGTAAATAGTGTGCTTCACCAAATGCTTTACATTTATAGTCTTCAGTCCACTCTTATTACTAGGCAGGTTTTTTTTCTCCATAGGGTGAGACTGTAGTGCTATAACCCATACCAGTGTGTTTCCATACCAGTGTAAAATTGACAGGTCGACTGATTTTCTCAGCCCTCAAGTTGATCTTGTTCAACGACCCCCTCACTCCCCCTCAGCCCTTCTCCCCTCTTTCTCTCTCCCCCTCTCCCCCTCCACGCTTCCTTCTCACTCCCTCACTCCCCTTTGCACCTCACCCCCTCTGATTCTCCCATAAGAATGTCTGGACACCTTCCAATGGACCTAAAACAAGGCACAAGCACAGCTCTCTTTACTATCTCACCCTTTCATTGACCCAGAGAGAGAGAGAGAGAGAGAAAGAGAGAGAGAGAGAGAGAGAGAGAGAGAGAGGGTGTAAGTCTAGGTTTAAACGAAAGGCTGTGTTTTTAATATGTTGTCACCCATCCGTGTGGGTTGTCACTAGTCAAAGTCGAAAGATCCAGCACTTTCGAACCGCAAGAGACGTCAACCAACCTGGCAGGATTTCCTTTCTCAATACTCCCGACAAGCTTATGTAGTCTGCTGTCGCTTGTGCTTTCAGATCGTAGACGGTTAATTATTGTACATTACACACCACTACTTTCCTCAGGGTCATAATACCCTGCAGTTCACTTTTCATCATACCCTAATGCGCCAACCCATAGCACTGTCTGTTCTCTCTTATATTTGTACAGCACATATGTATATATAGGTTTGTTTGGAGGTGTCCAGACATTCTTATGGTAGAACGTATGGTAGAACGCAAAGGGGGTGAGGGAGTGTGGGGGGGAAAGGAAAGAAGGGAGGGTGTGAGGAGGTGAAGCAGTAAGGAGGGGAGGGGGGAGGGGTAAGGAGAGAGTGAGATTATAGGAGAGAGAAACGTATATCCATGTAAAAGCAAATCAATTCTAAACAGGCTAGCTCAAGGGGAGGGAACATGGGCATCTGTAGCTTTCCCAGGGTAGTTTCTGAATTTAGTCACCAATGTGGCCGGCCACCGGTCTCCTCACATACCCTCAGCCTTAGCTAACTCACATACTGTACATTACATAGGAGATGCCCCTAAAGGGGCGCCGACTGCTTAGTCACCGTGCTCTATATTTCTCTGTCCGTCTGTCTCGCTCTCTCTTTCTTTCTCCCCGCTCATTGTGCGTTCAGAGACAGGCGTAGCTGTCAGTGACAGATGATGTGACAATGCACTGCTGTCGGTAAACTCTTCATGTACGTCTCACCAGACCTGTTCAGCCCGGCAGCAGATTTGAATACATGTGAGGGCTTGCATGTGTGTGTCTGTGTGTGTGCGTGTGTGTGTGCATGTGTGTGTGTTGTACCTTAAACCTGAAGAGTTCAACGAACACAACAGAAAGGAAGAAAAGAAAACAGTGCAGCCAGTCAGACGCTTCGAGAGGGAGATTCCTCTGATATACATCTTGTAAATATGTAAAAGATGCACTTCAATAAACAATTGTTCTTGTTACAGTAGCATAACGTACTGTTTTCCGGTATGTTCTGGGGTAGGTGGGGGTGTTCCTAAGCATGAACCTTTCCACTGCCACTGAGGCCAAGCTTGAGCCTAAGCCTGCTGAGACCCATTGAAGTGTGTGCCTCTGATCAGTGAGGATTGTTGTTGAGCTCTGGTTGGCACACCTTTGTTTCTGCTGTTTGACTTCCAGGGAGCAGAGAGAAGACCTGTCACTGTGTTGGTTACTCAGAGGGAGGGAATAGAAGTGTACGCACACATTGGCACATACCGTTCACGCATGCACACTCTCACACACACGCAGGCAAACATATACACACATACACCTACATGCACTGTTGCAGTACACAGAATCTAACTTCCCCTGACGAAATCCCATGATTCCATGTTCCTACTCCTTCTGGAAGATAGGGAGTCAGCTGATGCCAAGGGATACCACCATGACTGATGTGGCTAGTGGACTTTGACTCCTCCTTGATTTTATTAACGTTAGTGCACTTGATAAGACAATAAGCTGACTTGAAACATGATAAGAGCACCTAACACAGTCTGTGTAGTGTAAACAGAGGGAATTTTAGGTGAATTTTTCATCACGTGAATATGAGACATGATTAAACAGGTTATATGCATACCGCTTCCAAACCCCGACCCCACCCCCCATGTTTGTGCCGGGCGCTGGGGAAAGGACTAGGGAGGGTTTCAAGGGGCTGAGGGAGGGGGGGGTTCTGCGGGGTAGGGCGGGTGAGGTAGCGAGAGGGTAGAGGTCCAGATAAATCTCTATCTACGTTCATCTCTGAGGGGGATCAGATAGCGCCCAGATAGCTCACGGAGCTGAGGTCACCAGCAACCAATCACATCAAGGCTTGGATCCACCCAGCCAAAGCTGAGGCGCAGGCATAGCATGGTGCCTATTTGACCTCAGCACTCGTCTTTTAAGAGAGTGCCGTATGATTCACGCTCTGTTTGCACACTCAGCTCCTTATTTTTCTGTGATGCTAAACAGAGACAAGCTAAGCTGTGCAGGTCAACTAGGGACTTGGGTGACGCATGGATGTGCGACGCGCTGGGTTATACGGTCAGGCTACAAGGCACACGGATGGGTCTGTTTTGAGGCGAAGATCTCGTCACGTCAATTGATGTATCACTTGAACTTCAGACGGGCTTCGTCCCAGTCTGTTCACACGCACTCCTCTGAGAAACATACAACCTTTCCTGTCCTCTCCTAGCTGATGCGCTGTCTGCATGACGGAGGATGTGCAAGAGGACATGTGGCCCAGGCTCCGGGTCCTCCTGCTGAACTACGTTGTCCTACAACCCTACACTTTGTCCTTCCCCGTGACACTGTAAATAATGAGGGTGCCTGCAATCAGTCACTAATTGATATCTTGTTTGAACGTCTGGCCCTGAATCTTTTTTTCCAACCAGTAATTCATGTGGGGTAGAATAGAAAAAGAGGCTGTGTGTGTGTGTGTGTGTGTGTGTGTGTGTGTGTGTGTGATTGATCATGTGTGTGTTTGATTGTGTGCGTTTGATTATGAGTGTGTGCGTGTGGGTTTGTGTTTGTGTACTTTAGTCTGCTTGTTTGGAGGAGGGCGGGGCTTTGCCTTCTCCTCGCTTGCTCGGGAGCTAAATCACAAGACTGTTTCCAAGGTAACATAGGGAAAATATAGTTCTCACACAGAGCTGGGGTTTGGTACAGTAGTGGCAAGAATGCATGTTGAATGTGTTAACCATTCTGAAATAGGCTCCCCAGAAATACATGATTGCAGTAAACGTCGTTAAGTTGTAGAGGTGCTGGCTCCACTGATGGGAAGTGCTTACAAACCAGAGGGGTGCAATTGAACAAACTCACATATGTCTGACTAAACACAAGCACCATGCAGATACACACACAGACACACACCACACAGACACACACCACACAGACGCACACCACACAGACACACACCATGCAGATACACCACACATTTCCAGTAGATGCTCATTGGAGCGATAATGCATTTTTTTTCTTTCGAATTCTGTTGTGAGCTGTTCTTTTAGCACAACTCTTTTTGTAGTCCTTGTCTTGTCATTATCACAGCTTTCTGGGTTATACATAGATAACACATACATAGATTCCGACTCCCTCACGGTGAGGGAGTCGGAATAGTAATCGGAAGGTTGCCAGTTCGATTCCCAGCCGTGCAAAATGACGTTGTGTCCTTGGGCAAGGCACTTCACCCTACTTGCTTCGGGGGGAATGTCCCTGTACTTACTGTAAGTCGCTCTGGATAAGAGCGTCTGCTAAATGACTAAATGTAAATGTAAATAAGATATGTTGAAAATCTCAATAGCATCTGGCAGTTTGAAATCATTAAATTCACCAATCAGTTACCTGAGATCATTAGCATTCTAGAAGGGAACCCTGGTACTCTAGTGGATGGAACAACATCATTCTCAAGCCAGGCTGTGCATTCTAACTCTCAAATATGTCGCTTATTTGTCTTCTATGCTTCAATTACAAATGCTAAACTGTAATTTCCTTGTAAAAACGAATTTGCTACGATTGTATGAGTGCTACTGTATTTAGGAATGATAAATAAACACACCATTAAATGATACTGTGGTATTATGATGTTTAAGCTGTCCCACATTTATTTTACAATTATCTTATAGGCAACCAGTTTAACACAGACCTTGTTTTATTGTGTATGTTGGAGTATGATATGGTACTGTGTCTGCTGATGTCCAAGCAGACAGTCAGGAGCCAGTGGCAATGGAGCCAGTAAAGTGTCGAATCATATGTCCCTTCTAACAGAAAGCTCTACTAACAACAACTGGTCGTGTCTTTTGATGAACCTGTTCTAGAAAAAGGCATGCGTCGTTCGTCAATTTGGATGAACATTTTGACTAAGTATGAAGGCCAAAATGCCGAATTGTCTTCTTCTCTTGTTGTTCCGTAGATTATCGAGTGTCTCCGGAAGTTGAGCTGAGCGGATGTCTGTCTGCTGATCCCTGTGATGTCACTGCATCTTGGAGAGCGGCACTCAGTGGCACCTGTCACCTTCCCAGTCCCCGTCCAGGCTGTCCGACAGGCAGGCGATCTGTAACTGGCCAGGAACACAGACTGGGCTACGACTTGGGGGGGGCTGTCTGGAAACCCCACTGACAGTAAAGGGTAAGTTTGTGTTCTCTCTGTCCTGTGATGTCACCCCCTAGACTTCTGCGTTTTTCAACTGTACCTTGTGTGAATGGTGCCGGGAGTGAAGCGTTCCTAGATCATAGCCGTGTCTAAGTACCAGGCAGCTAGCGCATGTTGTTTGTTAGAATAATCCATGCTAAACCCCTCTGACCCACTGATTGGCTAATCGGCGTGTGGGCTGTGGAAGCAGAGTGACAGGGTCAAGTTGGGGTCAGGGGAGAGGGCACGCAGGCACGTGCGCGTGTGAACGTCCATCCGAGGGGTTGAGGTTTGCTGGATACGGTTGAACATGGCCTGTTTCTTTACCTTTTCCTGATCTGTGTGTTTTCCAACACACCTTGATCTGATGCTCGGCATGTCTCCCTGCCTAACCCCAATCCCACTGGTTCTCTTCTCCCCTCTCCTCCCTCCATCTCTCCCTCCTTCCCACCTTCCCTGAACAAAAGCCACATGTACTAACTTCCATTGATAATCCGGTCACATCATAGCACCATAACACGTAAACCCCCCGCCGCTTCGTGTTGCCATGGCGATGTCCTCCCTTCCCCTGCACCTGCTGCATATAGCAACCCTTCTGATGTATAGCAAATAGAAGAAGCCCCTCGTCCAATCAGAGATGCTCCTGGGCTGTTGAAGAGGCGTGCTCCATACAGGAACAGCAGGTCCAGTCGTAGCTCATCGCATGGTTAGACAGAAGAGCGCATACTGGGCTCATTTGGGATGTTTTCATCCTAAAGATGTGTGTGTGTGTGTGTGTGTGTGTGTGTGTTTGCAAGCATGTGTGCTCAATGTATATTTGCTCGTTGATCGATGACTACACTTGCTTGGCTTAATATTAATCAGTGTATTCGATCTTAGTCAGTATGCCGGAGAATGATTGACAAATGTGCAAATCTGCTTAATGTTTTGCCCAGATGTACAGTCTATCAATCATATTGACCACCTGGCACTGAAGGTCCTCCTGTGAGTCTGACAGGGTTAGAAAAATACCCCAGCCTATCAGAGGACAGCATCACAGTATCTACCCAGACATTTTCTAAAGTATTGAAGATCCCAGGCTGTATGGCAGTCACTTATGGAGTCTTAGGGTGTGCCCACACACTCTCATATAGAAACACTGCCCACAGTAGCCCTGCTCCCATTAGCCACATGTGAAGCTCTGCCACAGACTGGGGAAGAGTAGGCCATTGTTAGAGGAACCGGGTGTACTGTCGGGGGCGGAGGTGTGATTGCCTGTGGCCAAATAAAGATGGAGGGGTTGTGGCTGGGCCTGGTGGCTTGTGAAAGAGGGCGTGTGGTCTTTGACTGTGTGTGTGTCTGTGTGTGTGTGTGTGTTGATGAATGTATGCATGTTTTTATTGCCCTGGCCCCCTCTATACATTAGGCTTAGAGACAAGCATAGGGAACCACGATGGCGCCAGCAAAGTGTAGACTGCTCCCAGATGGTTAAACCTGCGCTGTGTGTGTGTGTATGTCTCTGTATCCGGGTGTGCATGTGTGTGTGTTATGTATGTACTGATTTGTGCCTGGGTATGCTATGGTTGGGTTAGAAGCTAACATTCTTAACACCTCATAAATCCCACCTGGTTCTGCAGCATGTGCTGGAACATTCCGCCCAGCTCCGAACCACACTGACTGACCGACCCAGCTCACATGACTGGAAGTCCTGCGAATGGACAGGACTCGCCGGGCACTAATCTGGAATAACAGAGTTTCCCGAGGTCTTCATGACCAGGTCTTTTTAACCTACCTACCGCTTACCATCTGAATGGCCCCAAAATCAAGTCTTACACTGTGGAATAGAAGTCATTATTGGTGCTACTCCTTTGTCACATCAGTCTGCTACCAATAGTGCAGAAAACCTGATAAATTATCCACTATCCATTAATATTATTGAACGCTGTCAGAGTTGTTAGCTAAGAGCGTTGGCCTATATCTTCCATCTGTCCTGCTGCTCTGAGTGGCCTAGACCCTCTGAGTTCTACATGAACCTATGAGTTCTACATGAACCTCTGAGTTCTACATTGCCTCAGAGTTCTACATAAACCTTTGAGTTCTATATGAACCTCTGTCTAACTCTATCCTACTCTCTCATTCCTTTAACAGTATTTTGTATTTTTTTTGTCTGTTTTTTCACTCCAGAAAACATGTTGTGGTTAATCCAATTATCTAATGGGCAGCACAAAGAATAACCTCCCTCTCGTCCAATGAAAGGCTTCCACAGCCTTCTTTACTGTGGCACAGTACACATTTACATTTATTCATTTAGCAGACGCTTTTATCCAAAGCGACTTCCAAGAGAGAGCTTTACAAAGTGCCTAGGTCACTGATCATAACAACAAGATAGCCACAAAAACATTGCGAGTAGCCAAAACATGAAGCACACATTGTGAACAACCAAAGTAAGTGCCAAAGGGAAGAACCATAAGAGCATGTAGTTAAACAAGTTACAATTAAACAACATGAACCGCTATAAGTGCAAGTGTACCTGTGGAAAAAGCAAGCAACAATAATAAAAACAATATATCACAGCGAGTACAAAAATGTACAAGAAACAGTAGATTAAGCGTTATAAACTTCTGGCCGTACTCAAGGCGTAGGCCTGATGTCTCCATTTTTGGCGCTTCAACTTTGATCCATTTGGAATGCCCCAATCCTAGCCCTGCATGTCAGGTAAACAAACCTGAGCTGAGCTGGACTCCCAGGTCAGGTGGTTCCTCTAATCAAAGGACAGAGGCTCAGACATGGTCACTTTCACATGTCACTGCTCCACCAGGAACAGTTGATGGGGAGTTCATGGTGAAGGGATGTCAACTTTGGGTCAACATAGAAAAAAACCCACATTACTATGTCAATCTACATGGCATTAATCCAAAATTGGGTTTACTTCTTGCGGGATCGCTTCTGTTTCAGTTACTCACATGTGAGATTGAAAGCGACCTGGCTGTCTCTGGTCATTGAGTGAAGCTTGGCAAACCATCCAGATATGTCTGTACTGTTTATTGTTTATTGTTAAAAGGATCCCCATTAGCTGTCACCATAGTGGGACATGCTAATCTTCCTGGGGTGGGTCCAACAAAAAGAGAAAACAAATTTAAAAATCACTTAGCAATGATAATCTAAAAGCAGTTAACATTGTAGACATCATTATAAACATCATCAGAAATTATTCAGAATAAGTTATAACAGTATTACATTCATTTTTACATTCATATAGTAAATATGTCCATTCCCTACTCACAATTTTAAATAGTGCATTCTCAAATGGTACCTGAAAGAGACTTTGCTATTCATTTGATGTATATTCAGTGGGCAATTATTCCAATGATTATTCCTCTTTTAAAATAACCGTCCACCGGCTCTGGTCAGATCATACATGCTCAGTGGTTTAGACAATGAAAACTACTATGTACTTACTGTACTGATAGAGCTTATCAGATGATAAGAAATGTCTGAATATGTGTGTGGTGTTTAGTTTTGTTTCACTGAGGGCTTGTGTGTTGTTATCCAGTCAAACTGGTTGCACAACTGATCCGTCTCACACGACCTGTTGATGTCGATAGCATATGGTGTTTCTCAAGCTCAACCTGCTTCTCTCAGTCAAACGGGCATATGTAGAATATGATTCTCTGTTATCTGGGCCGTATTCTAAGAGCCCATAAAGTCAGCTTCTGAAATGTCCTCACCGGTGGCAGTCTATTAACGAGCCACAGGCTACTATGAAAAAAGGATATATTCCTACAAGGACATTACGGAATTGGTGCATGGGTTTTCCTGTGTGTTCCATCATGTTGTGAGGTGAGTGTAGACCTCAAATCTCCACACGGCACTTCTCCACACAGCATCTGCCCACAGGCCCTGGTTCTCCTAATATGAGTTCTTTCCACGGAGGAGGTGTTGCATTAACCCAGACCAGTAAAACACCAGAACTGCCCATGCCTTTGAAGTACATTGTTCACAGTCCTGAAAGATTATACAGCTATAAAGAAACCAGAGCCACCAGATTCAAACACACACGTGCGCACGCATACACGCACACATTCACACAACTGTTGAAATGGAATAGTCACCAATACCAGATAATACCAGACCTTTTCCTCAACTGTCATTATTTATACGTATAAATACAAGCCATTCTTATAGCCATAGACACTTCCCAGCATGCACTTAAAGGGGGGACCACACCATACAGTACCACATAATGTCTAACATTCCTGCCTTGTCTCTCATATCGCCCAACATATGACTGTGGGCAGGCTGTGCTGGCAGGATGAAAAGCACCACATAAAAGAAGGAGCTTCATCTTTTATAGAGTGTTGATGAGATGTGACAGTGGTGCCACTCCCCCAGACCCCTGCTGGGCTAGTCTGGGAGGGGTCGATCTGGCAACTTTACAATGTAGAACCACAACTGCCTCCCCCCCCACCACCACCACCACCCCTCTCTCCTTGCACCTCGTTCTCTTCCTTCTCACTTAAAGGCATCCTCCTCTTCCCCATGCTCCCCTATCTTCCGTTTGTTTGTTTTGTTCCTCTTCCTCCTTATCAGGAAGTGTGCTCTCCCACACTTCTACCTGCTCCATTGTGTCCCCCCAGGAGAGCCATGTTGACTGGAAGTGTTTGTGTTGGTTGAGAGTTGGGAAACAGCCACACAATCCCAGCGAGGCTGTTCGGTAGATTCACCCTGACATAGAAACTCTTTCTCCCTCGATCTCTCTCCATCTGTCTGTCACTCTCTCACTGTCACTCTCTCTATCTGCGTGTTTCTGGGATATTTATTCCTTGTCCCTTTGTATTGGTGACTCTACTTCTGTATGGCATCGGTTTAGCACTGGAGTCAGTTCTCATCCTTATGAAATGAACCTCACTGATCTGTGATCCCATCGAGAATATCTCCTGAGAGAACCAGTAAACATGTCCAGGTGGCTCCAGGCCTTGCATGGACAGCATCGACCATGCCCGTTGAAGGTGTTGGGCCGTGGAGGTTTGGTTCTTGTGCCGGCTCCTTATCTGTGTCCTCTAGCCCTGTGGGGCCTGGCTGTAGTGGGGCCTCACCTCCACACCCCTGCACCCCCCTGCCGGGTCTAATTTCAGAAGTTGTTTATGCTTACTAATCAGATTAGTAGAAGCAGCACGCTAGGCTGAACTGCATGCAGTGCAAATGGATGTAAACACAAAACCGTTCCATAATTTTGAGTTGCCAGTCCTCCCCAATAAATGTAATCAGTTCATTTGTTAGGGTTGCCAGATTCGGGATTGTAATGGCCAGAAAATCCCCAATCAGTATTAATCTATCAAATTCACACCCCTCTCAAAAGAACTGGTCAGTAACTAGCAAGTTAAAATGCTTGTTGTGTTGTAACAGAGAGAGGCCAGAGGGAGGAAGAGGTCCTCACACTTATAGAGACAGAGGGAGGAAGCGGAGGGGAATGGAAGGTCAGGTCTAGCAGCCGCATTCTTGGCAACCCACATGTAGAGCCTTGCCAGAGTATGTCCCTGATAGAGTGTGTA